>NW_026381452.1:0-1970 GCF_001194135.2 Octopus bimaculoides | reverse complement strand
TATATATATATATATATATATGTATATATATACTAAATATTTGGAAAATCGTTGTGTGTTTCTTTGTGGCGTTGTTTGCTAACTCCTCCTAGATTGATTTTGATGAAACTTGACACATGAGTAGAACTCATTTCTGGAAACCTTGTCACATGCTTAGAGTATTGAAAAATTCGATAATACGGCCCCTGGAAGGAATCGTTTTATCTACCTCATTTAACTAATTTTTTTAAACATCGAAGGGAAATAACCCATAACACCTGCAGAATATTCTTTTAACATTCAAGGGAAGTGACCCATAGCAACTGCACTTACAATTGTTATTTTTTCGTGAAGCATTCAATACTTGATTCTCACCATCAGGAGACTTAATACTGCATTTCACTACTAACTGTCTTCAACTGCTAAACCTTATTATTGCACTTTCTTGATGCATGTTTACTTTCAATGCCCATAACTCCGATAATTTTGCATTTTTCCAGTTACACGTTTCCGATGACAGAACATAAATTTTTGATTCCAGAACGTATTTAATAAGTGTGTCCCAATACAATGAACTCATTCTTTGAATCCTTAAAATTCATAAAAAATGAAACCAAACTCCCGCACCACATGCATTTGGGACACCCTGCATCACTTATACTTATTTTACAAATAATATTTATTGCTTATTTACAGTTCATACATTTTCATGAAAACTAATTGAGCCATCGAATTTAGAAACATTTTACAGGTTTCATTGTTTATTTTCGATTACTTTGAATATCAAGCTTGTGTGTGCCCAATTTCTAATTTTGGCAGAGAATATCCCTTTTATACTTTATTTGACACGTGAGTAGAATTCATGTCTGGAAACCTCGTGACAAAAAAAAAATCGATAATAGAGCCCCTCCAATGGATCCTTCTATCTACTACATATTACTAATATTCTATTTAAACAACCACCTGAAGTTTTTAGCGAAGCGATCAATATTTGATTCTCACGATCAGTTGACCTAATTCTGCATTTCACTACTCAGTTTTGAACTGATAAACATTATTATTGCACTTCCTTGATTTGAATCTTAAACCTTAAAGACTTCATTCTTACATTTCAATACATACATACTTTTTTGAATGCCCATTACTCCGATAATTCTGCATTTTTACAGCTACGCTTTTTCCATGACAGTAGATAAATTTTTTATTCCACAACGTATTTCATGCAGGCATAGCGTGGATTCGATCCTCCATTTCTAAATTTCACTTAACATTTCAACGGCGCTTTTCTCACGATAAAACAATAGTTTTTCTGTGAATGACAGCAGTTATACATTTCCCAGATGCCTTTGCTAAGCAGAATAATGTCTTTGCCACTTGATCCATCTAACCTCTTCTAGGCCACCAGGGGTTGGAATGGAGATAACAGACCTCCAACGAAATCATTTGTTCTCAACAATATCTCTATCCTTCTGGCTGCTTTTCCATGGTTATAAAGACAATAACTTTGTAAGCTAAACGCAGTTACTGAAAGCGACCATCAATGAGTGTGAATGTTATTATTGCACTTTCTTCATTTCATTCTTAGACGTTAAACACTTCATTCATATATTTATATACATATACACTACATTTATATATGTACTTTTATATATCTTCGTATGTACCTTATATACACCTTTAATAAATTAGCCTTCATAAACTTCACCTTTATAATGACAAGACGAGTCAGAGAACTTTCACGCCAACTTCCGACAACCTCTCTCGCCAACTTTCAACAATCTCTCCCTCCTCCAGCTGACAGTTTTTTGTACTTTTTCACGACGGTAAATACACCTTTTGTGGCAGTTATAACGTAATTGCTTTCTTATATCAGAGTAATAAGGCGTTTCAATAGAACATCTTTACCCGCGGGAATTACCGGGTACACCAGCTAGTATATACATATATATATACATATATATGTATATGTACATATATATATATATATATAT
>NW_026381451.1:0-399 GCF_001194135.2 Octopus bimaculoides | reverse complement strand
GGAGCATACTGGCTTCATTCCTTGCGAGCTTACGTATGTCCTCAGCAGTCTATATATATAAAAGGGAGATTCTTTCTGTTTGTCCCACAAAGTGAAACAAAAACTAGACACCATCCCTCTATAATTCTCTTTCTATGTCTCCTCTATTCTCTCTCCACCTTTATATTCTCTGTCTGTCTGCCTGTCTGTCTCTTTGTTCTGCAAAGTGAAACTAAAACTCTGCCATGCTACTTCAAAGAGATTCTGTCACTTTGTCTTGCAAAGTGAAAATAAAACCAGACACTATCTCTTTGATTTTCTTTCTTCTTTATCTGTCTGTTTTCCTTCTCTTTTTTTCTCTCTCTCTCTTCCTTTCTCCCTTTCTCTCTCTCTCTCTCTCTCTCTCTCTCTCTCTCTCTC
>NW_026381450.1:0-1592 GCF_001194135.2 Octopus bimaculoides | reverse complement strand
GCGTCCGTTCGGCCTCTCTCTGCACAGTTCGACTGGAATTCAAACGTTCGTGCGTCCGTTCGGCGTTCCTCTGCTCCGTTCGAGCGCAATACGAACGTACGTACGTCCGTTCGGCCTTCCTCTGCACCGTTCGAGCAGAATTCGATCGTACGTGCGTCCGTTTGGCCTCACTCTGCACCGTTCGAGCGCAAATCGAAAGTACATGCGTCCGTTCGGCCTCCCTCTTTACCGTGCGAGCGGAACTCGAACGTACTTGCGTCCGTTCGGCTTTCGTCTGCAACGTTCGAGCAGAATTCGATCGTACGTGCATCCGTTCGGCCTCCCGCTGCACCGTTCGAGTGTAATTCGAACGTTCGTGCGTCCGTTCGTCATCTCTCTGCACCGTTCGAGCGAATTCGTACTTACGTGCGTCCGTTCGACCTCCTTCTGCACCGTTTGCGCGGAATTCGAGCTTACGTGCGTCCTTTCGGCCTCCTCTGCACGGTTCGAGAGGAAATCGAACGTACGTGCGTTCGTTCGGCTTTCCTCTAAACCGTTCGAGCGGAATTCGAACGTACGTTATCGTTCGGCCTTTCTCTGCACTGTTCGAGCGCAATTCGAACGGACGTGTGTACGTTCGGCCTCCATCTGCACCGTTCGAACGAAATTCGAATGTACGTGCGTCCGTTCGGCCTCCCTCTGCACCGTTTGACAGAATTCGATCGTACGTGCGTCCGTTTGGCCTCCCTCTGCACCGTTCGAGCGCAAATCGAACGTACATGCGTCCATTCGGCCTCCCTCTGCACCGTGCGAACGGAATTCGAACGTACGTGCGTCCGTTCGGCCTCACTGTGCAAAGTTCGAGCGGAATTCGATGGTACGTGCGTACGTACGGCCTCCGTCTTAACCGTTCGAGCGGAATTCGAACGTACGTGCGTCCGTTCGGCCTCCCTCTGCACCGCTCGAGCGCAATTCGAGTGTACGTGCGTCCTTTCAGCCTCCCTCTACACGGTTCGAGCGGTATTTGAAAGTACGTGCGTCCGTTCGGCCTCCGTCTGCACGGTTCGAGAGGAATTCGAACGCACGTGCGTCCGTTCGGCCTCCCTCTTCACCGTTCGAGAGGAATTCGAATGTTCATGAGTCCGTTCAGACTCCCGCTGCACCGCTCGAGCGGAATTCGAACGTAAGTGCGTCCGTTCGGCCTCCCTCTGCACCGTTCGAGCGGTATTCGAAAGTACGTGCGTCCGTTCGGCTTCCCACTGCACTGTTCGAGCGGAATTCGAACGTATGTGATCCGTTCGGCCTCCCTCTGCGCCGTTCTAGCGGAATTTGAACGTACGTTCGTCCGTTCGGTTTCCTCTGCACCGTCCGAGAGGAATTCGAACGTACGTGCGTACCTTCGGGCTCCCTCTGCACCGTTCGAGCGGAATTCTTACGTACATGCGTCCGTTCGTCCTGCCTTGGAGCCGTTCGAGCGGAATTGGAACTACGTATGTCTGTTCGGCGTCCCTCTGTACCGTTCGAGCGGAATTCGAACATACGTGCATCCGTTCGGCTTCCCTCTGCGCCGTTCGAGCGGAATTCGAACGTACGTTCGTCCGTTCGGTTTCCGT
>NW_026381449.1:0-492 GCF_001194135.2 Octopus bimaculoides | reverse complement strand
ATATATATATACACATTCTTTAACTAGTTTTGTCTTGAGAGCTTCAGCCATGCTGTGGCACCACCATTGGTCTTGCTATACCTTCACTACAGGAAACCTGCTCTGATTTGTGGTATTTGGTGAATGAGGGAGTCTGATGTGTTTTCTACTAGGAGTTAGGCTCATCTATCGTCTTTGAGAGGAGGAGAGCCAGTTTTGTTTGGAAGACACCTATATCTGCGCCGTTCATGTCTCAGACTTTTTGGAAGGATATATTTGTATATATTTATATGTGTACACATATATATATTATATATATTTATATATATATATATGTATAATGTGTGTACATATGTATACACATAATATATTCATATATATATATATATATAACATACTATATATATCCAAATGTATACACATAATATATTCATATATATATATATATATATATATATATAACATACTATATATATACAAATGTATACACATAATATATTCATATATAAACAT
>NW_026381448.1:0-210 GCF_001194135.2 Octopus bimaculoides | reverse complement strand
GGTCGCAGTTTTAGATCCCCCGGGTTTGGTATATGTATGTATGTCTTTGGTGATTTTTTGATGGTCTCGCAAAATTATTTTCCAAAATAACAGATGCGAAAGTAAAAAAAAGTGGTCGACCAAATTGTGCAACATGCCCAAATATTCTAGAAGGTTCAGGATTCCTCTTCAAAGAGGGACACACATTCAAAGTTAAATCTAACTTTACTT
>NW_026381447.1:0-256 GCF_001194135.2 Octopus bimaculoides | reverse complement strand
TGTATAGGCGTGCATGAGTGTATGCATGTCTGTGTGTACATGCATGTATGAGTACATATATATGTGTGCATGTATATATATGAATGTTTACATAAATATGTGTGTACACATGTGTGTATGCCTATATACCACTTCTGCATCATGTGTGTGTTTGTGTATGTGTGTGGGGGTATATATATGTATGTGTGTGTATATGTGCATGTGTATACGTGTGTGTATATGTACGTGTGTATGTGTATGTATATATATGTGTGTA
>NW_026381446.1:0-359 GCF_001194135.2 Octopus bimaculoides | reverse complement strand
GTTTAGCGTTTAGCGTTTAGCGTTTAGCGTTTAGCGTTTAGCGTTTAGCGGTTAGCGTTAGGTTTAGGTTTATGGTTAGGGTTAGCGTTAGCGTTAGCGTTAGCGTTTAGCGTTTAGCGTTTAGCGTTTAGCGTTTAGTGTTAGCGTTAGGGTTAGGGTTAGGGTTAGGGTTAGCGTTAGCGAAACTGAAACAATCACCTTTCGATACTGTAATGACAGATACTAAAACTACATACAAAATTACATTACCCCCTACAATTAACTATTTCTATTCGTCTTACTCATCGTTTCAATTGCTACTTTCTCTTGTGAACGTTTACGAACGATCCAAGAAAAAAGACAAAGAAACGAAGGAGAGT
>NW_026381445.1:0-261 GCF_001194135.2 Octopus bimaculoides | reverse complement strand
CCTTCGAGAGCATGTCTAACCTTGTCTGGATTCTTCTTTTCCACCATGGAATTTTTCTTTTGCTACTCCTATTATGTTTCTTTTTCTTGACATCAACACCCACGTTTTCTGCTAGAACAATACTTGCTGCCTTGATCAAATTATTTGTTTCTGATGTATTTCAGAATTTCATTGACATTTTTCTTTTCTTGGTTCAGTTTCCATCGGTCAACCTATTATTATCATCATCATCATCATCATCATCATCATCATCATCATCAT
>NW_026381444.1:0-267 GCF_001194135.2 Octopus bimaculoides | reverse complement strand
CAAATCATATTCCTCCATAATTTTTTTCGCTTCAAGGTTAGCATTCCTAAATGTTGTTTTACTTGTGATTCGGTAGTTTTTTTCTATTTCTCTTTTTAGAAGATCATTGTAATGTTCCTTAGGTAATTTATACATATTTCCTGTTTGTCAGACTTGACTAGTAATCCGCTAATGTTATTTATTTCCTTCGTTAAGTTGTTTAGGTATCTGAGGTGTTTATTTCTTAATAGTGATTTCTGAGTGTATATATATATGTGTGTGTGTGTG
>NW_026381443.1:0-468 GCF_001194135.2 Octopus bimaculoides | reverse complement strand
TATATACGTATATATATATATATATACTCATAAGTGAATATGTACATATATATATTTGTATATACATATGTGTATGTATGTGTGTATATATATGAGTGTGTGTATTATGTGTGTATATATATATATGTATACATACATATATATATATATGTATATATATATAAATATGTATGTAAGTTGGGTTTAGTTGTTAGTATGTGAACGAGAGAATGTTTATACATAGACACACGCACTCGCACTCGCACACACAAACACATACACACACACATATATATAACTGTGTTCACGTGTGCCTACCTCTTGGTAAGTAGACGCAAGAATGTATATATAATGATTGATTGATAATTAATGGGATTCACTTTGACAGTGACAGAGCAACAGTTTCTAATCAATCGTGATTAGTAAATATTGTGTTCGACAAAGCGGCATCTATATTCTCTAGTTTTACCTCTTTAGAACATTATTTAT
>NW_026381442.1:0-666 GCF_001194135.2 Octopus bimaculoides | reverse complement strand
TGTGGCTGAGGGCATATCTGAGAGGGCCATTATGAACAGTAGTGGTCTCAAACAGTGCCTTGCGGAACACCGCTCACTATTTGCTTGTTACTGGAGGTGTCCCCATTAGCTACTACCGCCTGCCTTCTATCCTTTAGAAAGTCATGCAGTCATTCTCCCAATTTCCCGACTATGCCGAGTTTACGCAGTTTGTGACATATCATTCCACGATCGTCTTTATCGAAGTCCTTTGCAAAGCCGAGATATATCACTTCCACGTTTGAGTGGTTGAGCAGCTGTTTCAACACCCAGTCAGTGTTATAAGAGCTGAGTCAGGCAGCTTCTTCCTGGTCGCAAGTAATTTTCCTCAAGGAAGGTGATTTCTTCTGACTATTCGTTCCATGACTTTGCTGATGTGCGAGTTCAGAGAGTCAGGTCTGTAGTTTTTGGCCTCTGCTCTGCTACCTCCTTTATGAATAGGGCATATTTTACCCTCCTTCAACTTGCTTCAAAGTTTTGCCAGTTGCAAGGAAGCTCTGAACGAGGGACTGCAGTAGTCTTGCTAGGACTCGCTTACATGCTTTTAGAAGGATTCCTAGGAATCCATAAGGGCCAGTAGCTGAGTTCGAGTTCATTTCATCTATAGCCCTTACTACATCGTCTTCTTTTATATTGATGTAATCAATC
>NW_026381440.1:0-244 GCF_001194135.2 Octopus bimaculoides | reverse complement strand
TACATACATACATACATACATACATAGATATATACATACTTACATACATACATTCATTGATTGGTAAATATGTATGTATATATGTACAAACAAAAATATCGACGGAATAGTTACCATTCTTAACAACTTACAAGTATTGGTTTAATTTGATTATCTAAATTCTTTTAAAACTTCTAGTTGGTACCCCAGCATTGCTACAGTACAACGATTGAGGGTCACGCAACAGGAGCAGGGAATATATTCA
>NW_026381439.1:0-363 GCF_001194135.2 Octopus bimaculoides | reverse complement strand
GATTTGGCATTGGATTTGAACATCTTATTTTGTCTGTAGAATCTGATTCTCTTCTCAAATCTGCGTATTCTCTGAGCTTTCGCTTGAACTTTTTGTTTAAGTGTTTCATCCGCTGACATTAGTTCTTCTCTTGTTGAGAGTCCATATTTTCTCACGATCTTCCTGTTTTTTCTTGATCTTATATCATTTCCAGAGATTAGCTCAGTTAATATTGATATCTCCCTTCGCAACGATTCAAATTCAGTTTAAATTCTACTCCTCCAGTTTGATTTTCTTTTCGAATTTGTTATTGTTGGTTTTTTGGGTGTTAAATAGCGTCTTTCGATTACCTTAGCAACAGAGTAAATAATTTCATTTAATTTA
>NW_026381438.1:0-455 GCF_001194135.2 Octopus bimaculoides | reverse complement strand
ATATATATATATATATATATATACATGCATGCAGGCACACACACACACACACGAATGAACACATGAATATATTTACGCAAGGAAGAATTTGCTGATATTTGCGAAACGCTTCTCGGAGGGCCCTTGAGGAAACGGTCAAACTTTGGACGAGGTGTGAACGTCACCATGACAACATGTCGATGAACTTGTTTTTAGAGTATGGAGGATTGAGTACAGAGGAGAGATATCGGGATAACTGAGAAAAAGTCAGTGAGGAAGTATAAATAAATATAAGGAAAAAAAGAACAACAAAAAAAAATCATAAAAATACATAGCAAAAAAAAAAGAAAACGAGGTCACCAAAGATCGATCATTATTATTATAACGATGATGATGACGATGATGATGATGATGATGAAGGTGGTGGTGTTGAGACTAATTGTATTGACGGCTGACTGTGATATTTGCAGGTAGTA
>NW_026381437.1:0-397 GCF_001194135.2 Octopus bimaculoides | reverse complement strand
CTTTCCCTTCTCTCCTTCATCCATAAATTCTTTCCCTTCTCTCTTTCATCTATAAATTCTTTCCCCTCTCTCCTTCATCCATAAATTCTTTCTACACTCTCTCATTCATCCATAAATTCTTTCCCTTCTCTCTTTCATCCATAAATTCTTTCCCTTCTCTTCTTCATCCATAAATTCTTTCCCTTCTCTCCTTCATCCATAAATTCTTTCCCCTCTCTCCTTAATCCATAAATTCTTTCCCCTCTCTCTTTCATCCATAAATTCTTTCCCCTCTCTCTTTCATCCATAAATTCTTTCCCCTCTCTCCTTCATCCATAAATTCTTTCCACCCTCTCTCATTCAACCATAATTCTTTCCCTTCTCTCTTTCATCCATAAATTCATTCCCCTCTCTCATT
>NW_026381436.1:1908-4560 GCF_001194135.2 Octopus bimaculoides | reverse complement strand
GTGTGTGTGTGTGTGTGTAAAATTCGGATCTTGTGTTTGAAAAGTAATGAAACTGCTAAATCCAAGAAGAGTAAAGCAATCGATTGGCAGTTATTATTGAAGCCTCCCAGAAGATCTGGAGCTAACTTGACAGAATGCAATTGGAAAAGCTCAAGAGTAAATACATACCGAATATTAAAAAATTCCCATACTTAAAGCAAACAAAACAATATCAGTAGCCATTTTTATATTTACATTGAAATATCGAATCTGGAATAATAAGGCCCAATGCTTCCATTGCTGTAGTTGTATCTATATCGTATTGTATTATATTGTATTGTATTGTATTATATTGTATTATATCATGTTATTTTGTATAAAATTTCATATTTATTATTTTTAATATCCATGATATAATTTATATTTTGAAAGAATGATAAATTGAAAAAAATGAGATATTACACCATTTACAATTATATGGGGAGAAAGAGAGGAGGGGTAAGAGGAAGAGAGAGAGAGAGAGTGAAAGAGTGTTGGGGTAGGTTAAAGCTAGTAGAGTTTGTGAAAAGATGGGAGAGAAGGAGGGAGAGTGAAAGAGAGAGAGAGAGATAGAGAGAGAGAGAGAGAGATCCATTGCAATACCTATGTGTCATTCTGAGATATTTAAACTTGTTATGTAAACAGAGTCTATTACTTCAGTGTTGTTTGCTCTCGTTTCTGTTTGAACAAAGTATGCTACTCTACTACTACTACTACTACTACTACTACTACTACTGCTGCTGTTGCTGCTGCTGCTGCTGCGTCGTCGTCGCCTTCATCATCATTAGCAGCCCGTAAATAGTTGACGACGACTGTCCATGACATGTAGCGAGTCGTAGTATCAGACGAGATTCGATCGCCTGCACTCTGTTTTTATCTTCAGCTGCTGTGGCTGGTAGATTTTCAGCTGCAGGTGTCACTCTCCAATATCCACGTGTCATGTTTAATCACATCCTTGTACTTATGTTATGATGTACTTTAATGTATCGTACCGCTAATCAAGTGAGTCGAGTATTTATTTTGGCAACTGTTTGCTATATTCTTTAGATAATCACCATCCAGCAGAGCTTACGTTGCACCAATAATATCTCAGCAGAGTTACGTTTAGGGAGCATAGTGTACTCTAGGATGAGGATGTTTCCGACTTTGTCTTTCTGTCTGATGTTCATATACTGCGTCAGGTGCATTAGCAAAGCTAGAATGTGTGCCGTCCGGGGCAGCCATTGACTCTGTCACACTCCCCAGGACCCAAAGCCTATACAAGCCATCACCAGCAGCCCCAGCTTAGCTGCTGGTCAGGTGTCTCCTCATGAATGGATGCCGCGTTTTTTCTTTTACAAGTTTGCAGTCTATCACCCGTGCCTCTGATCCATGTTTGGTACAGCTTGTATTTCATTTGGACTTTTATATACTTTTTCCACATTTGTTTTCTCTACTTTCAAATGCCAAGCTGGCCTTGCTCACTCTGTGCTCTAATCCATCAAATACCATTATCGTTAACGATTGCATTTCCCAGATACGTAAGGAGGCTTGCCTCTACCAACTTTTGCGGTCGATAATAAAGAGCTCAGGTTATGTCATTTGGCCTGAGGAACAACATGGCTGATAAAGAACTTGAGTCTACCGAACGTAAATTTTCAAGCAAAAACTTAAAGTATCCTCTGTTCTCCGCAACACATGGACGTAGTCATCAGTATATTTCTATCAGGAAAACTGTGTGAGTGTTGTCTTCGTCTTAGCCTCGACACATTAAGTAAGCCATCTTAGGGTTTTCCTGTATGTATATTCTTTCAGTTGAGTCGTGGAATGCAGCCTCGATTCTATCAAATAAAGAGAGAATAATGTTGGCTCTAAACATTATATACCACACACACATGCACACATATGCACACATATGCACATGTACACACACACATGTATCTTTTTCCTGTGCTTGTTTCAGTTATTAGACTGCAGCCATGATGGGGCACTGTCTTGAAGAACTTTAGTCGAATGAATCAACCCCAGCACATGTGTTTTTTAAAGCCTGGTATTTATTCTATCAGTCTCTTTTGCCGATCTGCTAAGTTACGTGGTCTTAAACGCACCAACGTACACCAACACCGGTTGTCAAGCGGTGGTGGGGGACAAACAGGGGCACAAAGACAGACACACACATTCACACACACATAGAGAGATACATTTATACACATATACATACGTACATATTATATGCTTATATATATATGTGTGTGTGTGTGTGTGTAAATATTAATATATAGAAAACAGGTATGGTATCCATTGCTTCATAGAACATACACGCGTTTCAGTAAAATTGTGTAATAATTACAAAGCATTTGTAGAAATTTTACCTTATCAGATTTCCGCAATAAATATAATGATGAATGTTGAAAGCTCTAAAACATATACACACTTCTCCCATTATGCAAATTCTAATGCTACACAATATAGTAGGGGACAGAAAAACCTACCATGGATGCACGAAGCCAAGCCTCTCTCAAAATTGAGTAGGTGCGACCAGAAAAAAAATGAAAATAAACTACAATAAGATGAATGACAATACCGATAGCAGAGGTTTGTGTGTGTGTATATATATATATATATATATATATATATATATATATATATATATAT
>NW_026381436.1:0-1898 GCF_001194135.2 Octopus bimaculoides | reverse complement strand
ATATCCATACATATATGTACATAGCTACATATGTGTGTATGTGTGTTTCTGTGTGTGTGTGAGTGTGTGTGTATGTGTGTTTGTGTGTGCATGTGTATTTATGAGTGTGTGCGTGTATGTATGTATGTATGTATGTATGTATGTATGTATGTATGTATGTATGTATGTATATGCGTGTCTATATACACAAATGCATACACCTTTTTAGTTAAGTTCTATGGTACATCTCATTTATACTCTGGGCTGCATCATCAGTAGTGTTTCTGGGGGTTATAAATATTTCGGGTCTTTCAACACCAGACCTCCTCATCCAGCCGGGGTTGATCAAATCCCAGATTGCACACCAGTAGCACCAAACCACCGGTCTACCCACTTTATCCAAAGCCGTCTAGGGACCTTCTCTGTAGCTTCACTTATGGAATTCATGGCCTTCCTCTTTGCTGCGCTAGTAGCTTCAAGCAAAGTCAAAAATTTTGCAGACTGAACGCTCCACAAAATCCCAGAAGCCCACTTCAGGTGCAAATGGCAAACTTATGCTAAGCATGGTAATATGGAAAAGTTACAGAATATATAGTTGGAGATGAACTCCATTTAAAATTAATTTTCCAGCTATTAACTCTGTATTTTGTTCTATTATTCTTATCTGGCATACTGTTGATAACATCGAGAGATTGAAACATTTTTCATTTTGCAACGAAACAGATGAATAATGAAATATTCTTTTCTACCCTATGCACAAAGCCTGAAATCTTTTGGGAGGGGGTCAGTCGATAAGTACCAGGCGCAACTGGTACTTAATTTATCGACTCCGAAAGGATGAAAGGCGAAATCGACCTCGGTGGAATTTGAACTCAGAACGTAAAGCCACAATAAATAATGAAATATTAATTTTCAGCATATTGAAGTCTTGTTTCCTTCCATTGACAGCGATTCAGTTTGCCATATCTATCTATCTATCTATCTATCTATCTATCTATCTATCTATCTATCTATCTATCTATCTATCTATCTATCTATCTATCTATCTATCTATCTATCTATCAGCTCGAGTAAAAAGTAAGCAACGTTTTGAACCATGAAGAATTTGTACCGGATTTTTGCAGAGTCTTGAATTTTTTGAAAGATTTTTTTTGCGATTGTCTGCTAACAGAGACATAGACTTGCCCAAATGCATCAGTAAAATAACATTGATTTTTTTTTTTCAACGTTGTTACATTCATCTGAAATAGAACTGTCAAAGCGCGATATTCGAGCAATTTTGCTTCTGTTATTACCGTCGTTGATTTTGATTTTCTTCTTTAATTCGTAGTCTTAATCCGACATTTTGTTGTCTACTTCCTGTTGAAAAATATGAATTTAGTTGCATGAACGTAGTTACAAGAAAAATACTGAAATAAGTGCTAATATACGTAATGCGGTCATCACATTAAGTTTAGTTAATCAAGATTATAGCTGTATAGAGGGGAGGTAAGTATTGTTGAACAACGGTTATATTAATCAAACAAAAGAAAGTGAGATATGTCAGATTAAAAAAAAAAAAATCTTTGAAATGAGACGATACATCAGCATGATAGCCTAACGTATCATCTCATTTCAAAGATTTTTTCAATTCTTTTTCTCATTTCAAAAATTGGTAAAGTTGTGTAGAAAAAAAACAAAAAAAAAACTCTGAAAACTCTGACTTTTGATAGAAAGAGTGACAACCCCGGACGTATTTCGCGCTTATTAGTCTTCTCCAGAGAAATGTAGTCGCATACTGTGAAATTATTATTAGAAAGCATTTTTGTTAAGAGAAATAACATTTTTATCAATGCTTTAAGAAGTTAAATGATTTAAGAAGTCAAAAGATTTATGAGGTATTCAGGTATTCCTCAACAGTTCACTGAATGGATGATATA
>NW_026381435.1:0-413 GCF_001194135.2 Octopus bimaculoides | reverse complement strand
TATATATATATATACGTTACTTTGTACATGAGATTGAGGACAAAGACTCTTTTCTTTAGCTGAGCTCTCATCAACTTCTTCAGATTTTACTAGAAGAATGTTAGGCTTGAGTGCAAGTTGATACTCAGTGAATTTTCTGAACTTGTGTTGAGAGTAGCATGCATGTTAAGTGGAAATAAACAAGTTCTCTTACTAGTCAAGATTATCCTTGACCTTTTGATTTCCTTCATGAGCTCAAGGTGGCTATTCACATATTGCAATGTTTCACATGATTCCTGCTGAATATAGATTTGTTTAGCTATATTTGAGTTTTTTTTCATAATCCAATCTGTGTTAGCCTCAACAGCTTTCATTATTTGTCATTATATTGTAATGTCAATGTGAATACCCGTCAGAGTGTAAGTATCTTGAGA
>NW_026381434.1:0-1286 GCF_001194135.2 Octopus bimaculoides | reverse complement strand
TTCTCAACACATGGCTATGATGCTCCCCCACTATTTCTGCTCATGATCAGGGATGCACATATCGTCAGCCACCAAGACACATGCTCAACTGGTTAAGGTCAAACAACTGACAAGCAAATCTGTGGTATTGAGCAGAATATTTGCTGTAGCCCATCTTTTTATACCAAGACAAAACAATGTACATGATAACACTTCCAATCAGTTAAGATCAGAAGCCATGAGAGCCACTGCCTGGTACTGCATATCATTATCATTTTATGTTTGACTTTTGCTTTGCATTTGTACAAGTTGGCTCCAAGTCTCACCCAGAGACCTCAAGAGACAACAAGTTAGAAGTTCATGTTGGTGTTATGCCTAGGGTGCCATTTATTTGGATTTGTACATGGTGTGGTTCTAGAGAATGTTTAAGAAACCATAAGAAAATTATGTGTTTGTTTTAAAATTTGAGATTACAAAGAAAGTATTTTGCGTAGGATATGGGCAGTTCCCATGAGCACTATCCTTTGAATTTCTGCCATTTTGGGGTTTCTTGGTATCTGAGCTAGGTAGCAATCAGCCCTTTTTGCTATCATTCCTAGGGCACCTAATGACAACAGGTATTGTTTTAGTCTTCAGGTTCCACAATTTGCTAATTTCTATTTCAAGATTTTTACATTTGCTAACTACTACTATTATTATTATTATTATTATTATTATTATTATTATTACAATTATTATTATTGTTATTATTATTATTATTATTATTATTACAATTATTATTATTGTTATTATTATTATTATTATTATAATTATTATTATTATTATTATTATCAAGATGGTGAGCTGGCAGGATTATTAGCATGCTGGATGAAATGCTTAGCAATATTTCGCCTGTCGCAGCATTCTGAGTTCAAATTCCACCTCGGTTGACTTTGCCTTTCATCCTTTCGGGGTCAATAAATGAAGTACCAGTGAAATACTGGGGGTCAATGTATTCGACTATCCCCCTCCCAACAAATTCCAGGGCTTGTGCCTTTAATAGAAAGGATTATTATTATTATTCAGGGGTTGAGGTGGCAGAATTGTTTCCTCCCCACAAAAAGATGTTTGGTGGCATTTCTTCCACTTCAAACGTAGCTGGGGTCAACTTTGCCCTTCACCTTTTTGGGAGTCAATAAAATAAGATGACCAACAGCAGGACGTGATTGGAGGGAAATTTGGCTGGTATTTCCAGTATGTCAGCCAACCATGTTCAGTC
Source organism: Octopus bimaculoides (assembly GCF_001194135.2). Lineage (NCBI taxonomy): Eukaryota > Metazoa > Mollusca > Cephalopoda > Octopoda > Octopodidae > Octopus > Octopus bimaculoides. Next base: position 49 of record NW_026381434.1, on the reverse strand, counting down.
TCCTTTGTTGATTCATACAAGGTGGGTGGTGGTGGTGGTGGTGATGGTG
>NW_026381433.1:0-274 GCF_001194135.2 Octopus bimaculoides | reverse complement strand
TGCACAGCATATTTCCAAAGGTCTTGGTCAGAAGTCATCGCCTCGGTGAGACCCAATGTTCGAAGGTCTTCTATACTCTCTATATATATAAAGTCTAGTGTAGCCCCTCAGCTTGCCAGCCCTGATCAACCAGTCAACCCATGATTGACAATGGATATTAAATGATAATGATGATTATGATATATATATATTCAGTTGAAGCAACTGACTGATTCAAGTGTTATGTATGAAACTGCTTTTGAGTCACAATGTTACTTTTGTTAAATATTAATAT
>NW_026381432.1:0-273 GCF_001194135.2 Octopus bimaculoides | reverse complement strand
AATCGTCTCTCTTGCACACCACAACTGATGCTTCGTAAGTTCAACTTTTCATCAAGGTACTTACACTCTGTCTAGTATGCACACTGATGTGACACACCCATCGGAGCATACTGGCTTCATTTCTTGCGAGCCTACGCATGTCTTCGGCAGTCACAGCCCATGTTTCACTGCCATGAAGCTTGGCTGTTTATACACATGCATCATGCAGTCTGCCTTTTACTCAGAGCAAGAAGCCCTTTGTCACCAGCAGAGGTAAGAGCTCTCTGAACTTTG
>NW_026381431.1:0-422 GCF_001194135.2 Octopus bimaculoides | reverse complement strand
TGCATTTACATATGTATACACACACATATACACTCTAACACTCATGTATTTCATATTCACAGACACACACACACATGCACTCTTGTGTATTGCTGTAGCAGTTTAGCATGGATCTATATATGTATACACACCTGCACACATAGGCACGTGCATTCAAATATGCAATTCCTTGCACTCTGATATGTATACACAAACACATACACCATATTACTTTCACTAACGCACGTACTCATATATGCTAATGTGTATGCGTATAGTGACACATACACATGCAGATATGCGATTCTTTGTGCTCCATTATTATGCACAAACACATAGCTTCTGCACATGCACACACACGCACACACATTCATGGATGCAAATATTGACGTTATGTCCATACACACTAACTGTAGCATTCTAGCACACACACACACACACAC
>NW_026381430.1:0-232 GCF_001194135.2 Octopus bimaculoides | reverse complement strand
CTTTCTTTCTTATCACCCCCCTCCCCCTTTACTTCTTGCTTTTTTTTGTTTTCCTCTTTTTGCTTTCTTTGGCTCTTTATTCTTTCTTTGCTGCCATTTTCGTTCATCATTTTCTTCCTTTCCTTCTTTTAGTATTTTTTACCTGTCTTTTTACTTCACTTCACACTTACCCTTTTTCTAATTTTAATCCCATTTTCTTTCTCTATTATTATTATTATTATTATTATTATTA
>NW_026381429.1:280-497 GCF_001194135.2 Octopus bimaculoides | reverse complement strand
GTATGTATATATATATATTTATATGTATGTATGTATATTCATATATATGTATGTATGTATTTATGTATATCTATATATGCATGTATGTATATATATATGTATATATATGTATATATATGTATTTATGTATATCTATATATGCATATGTATATATATGTGTATATATGTGTGTGTATGTATATATGCATGTGTATACATGTATATATATATATATATA
>NW_026381429.1:0-265 GCF_001194135.2 Octopus bimaculoides | reverse complement strand
ATATATATATATATATGTTTGTATGTGTGTGTATATGTATATATACATATGTACATGAATATATATGTATACTTGTGTGTATATATATATGTATGCATGTATGTTTACATGTATATATATGCACATATGTATGTATACATGTATATATATATGCGTATGCATGTATATATATATGTATGTATATATGTATATATACATGTTTATATATATGTATGTATATGTGTGTGTGTATGTATGTATATATATATATGTGTGTGTGTGTGTA
>NW_026381428.1:0-438 GCF_001194135.2 Octopus bimaculoides | reverse complement strand
ATATCAAGGGTAATTAGAATTATTAGAAATTTCTACTACCAGTGGCCTAGCATGTAAAAGTTTAGTCCATAGACTATATATTATTCATATAAATACAGTGTACATTTAAACACATAAGAGGTATCCATCAGAGGATTCCTTGCACGATAGAAAGAACAGCTAAGTTCCAAACCACAATTAGGGATAAAACTTTGAAGGGAATGAAAAATAAAAACATTTAGCATCTAGCTCCTGGACCATGGTTTCTGACTTTTTTTAGCAAATAAAACAATTTGCCAAGCAAAGTCTTCTGTGGTTTGGAACATAGCTGTTCTTTCTAGTGTGCAAGGAATCCTATGATTGATACCTCTTATTTCTTTATTGTCCACAAGGGGCTAAATATAGGGGGACAAACAAGGACAGACAAAAGGATTAAGTCGATTACATTGACCCCCAGTG
>NW_026381427.1:0-547 GCF_001194135.2 Octopus bimaculoides | reverse complement strand
AATCTACCTATAACAACAAATTCACAGTAAAATTTTCTTGAGTTATTGCCTAAGTTATTGCCAAGTCTTCACATTTGCCTATTTTTTACATAATGAATTTGCCTACCATTATACTATTCTACTTTGCATAAAACTTTAGCTATATTGGTACTTCTGGTTCTCATTTTTTAAGTATTCTAGTGTGTTAATATTTTAACAAAATGATGGTACCCTTTTTAATTATAATGTCACTTTGTAAATTAAAATCAAATAATTCTTAATATTCAAATGTTATCCTTAGTTGCAATATTTTAAGTAAAAATGTTCTTGTTCTGTACTTTTCCAGTTTTATAATCTTAAGAATATTATTTCTCTTGCTTTCATTTTTCCATGTAATCCATGTTTCTTCCAGGCTATGCTATTATGCTAATTAATAATGTGTCAATTAGTGGTGTTGTTGATAATTTTTTCCTTACCTCAATGATGCCGGTGACGTATATTAAAAGTCCCTTATAGAAAACTATCTTCATAAAAAAGTATAGAACTATCTTCATAAAAAAGTATAGAA
>NW_026381426.1:0-393 GCF_001194135.2 Octopus bimaculoides | reverse complement strand
ATATATATATATATATATATATATATATTTCTTTATTTCCCACAGGGGGCTAACCATAGAGGGGACAAGCAAGGAGAGACAAAGGAATTAAGTCGATTACATCCACCCCAGTGCGTAACTGGTACTTATTTAATCGACCCCGAAAGGATGAAAGGGGTCATCCTAATAGCTCTTTTGTCACAATAACAGTCATTTACATAGTAATGTCCCTTTGTTTAACGGTCATTTTCATAACATTTTAATTGCCTCGATAACTGAAGAGATGCTGGTGAAGGTTTCCGCCCCGACATCCGAAACTCGGAGTTTTATCATGGCAACTGAATAATTATCACATTATATTACGAATAAATTCCTCTATTTACATAATATCGAGGTTTCTTTCATTCTTTTGTT
>NW_026381424.1:4795-5719 GCF_001194135.2 Octopus bimaculoides | reverse complement strand
TGCTCCGGAAAAGCTCTAACGATACTGAAGTCTGAATAGTGGGGCGTGTCCTAGAAACATCAAGTACCTATTCATTCTGTATTCGTGTTTTCCTGATTTGTGAGTTTCTATCGAATGTATGCCATCACATGTAAAAGAGATTCGGCCGTCATCTCAGTCTATAGGTAAGATCGGCCCACTGCTCTCTATTAAAAAGAAAAGGCGACTAACCTAAGTCTACTCAGTGGCTATGGTAAAGAAAGTTGTGTTGGACTCGGTTAAAAGGATTTGTTTAAGAATGTTCTCGAACAATGCCCACAGCAAATTCTTAATGTACACAGTTGAAGGGAGAAGGAAATCATTGTCCTCCATTGTGTTTATAAAATATGAATAAACGAGTCTGATGAGGCTAAATGAACCTATTTTGACTCGGTGACTCGAAACAAAAGGCAACAAACTAGGAAAGTGCACTTAACCTTTGATACGTCAGTGTCACCCAGAGTTTCGAGGAAGGTTCACCGAAATAATCAAGAGGAACTACTTCCTACTCGCTACCTCTTCGTGTTGACATTTTGCACTTGTCATTTTCGTAGATTTCTCCTCTTTTTACCCGAAATAAATCGGCTACTGTTTTTGACAGTCGTATTTTCACTGTCACCAACATTTTGGGCCCTTGTCACTAATGACAGAAATTATTACAGATTGACAGAATTTTTAGAGCGTTGGTAAAAAAATGTTTCGTGCAAAATTTTCCGGCTCTTCAGATTTTGAGTAGAAACCCCGCCAGGGTTAAATTTGCTTTTCCTCCCCTTGGGTATAGAAATGAATGAAAGCACCAGTCAAGTAGTGGAATTTGTGGCACCTGCTTATCTCAACTCATCTTAATATTGCTGGCATTGTACTTAATTTAGAAAATATTTGGGCGTCGAACTAGCAGAATTGTTA
>NW_026381424.1:3335-4397 GCF_001194135.2 Octopus bimaculoides | reverse complement strand
GTAGGATCGTCCCTCGGAGAACATTCCAGAAGTACATTATTTATGTCAATGGAGCTACAACACTGAATATGTCGTCTTTGGTGATATTGAGGATAAGATTATTTGCAGTTTAGATGCAAATATTTCCGCATTTATTTTAATAAATATACTTTGATTTATCTTCAAAATTGTCAACACTAAACTTCCGTTTGACGTGATCTTTCTCTCCTTGTTTCAAACACACCCGTGTCTTATACGTGTGCTTTTACAAGTGAGCATGTATATAAGTGTGCGCGCGGTTGTATTTACGCTTGATTATGACGTATCAAAGTTTTGAATTTGCTCACGTGGAAGTGTGTGCCTGTGCATCTTTACATATATAAGTTCTTACATACGTATATACATATAGACAAATACATATATATAATACACGCACACGCAAACACACACATCTCTTTCACTCTCTCTCGCTCCTTCTCTCTCTCTCTCTCTCTCTCTCTCTATCTATCTATCTATCTATCTATCTATCTATCTATCTATCATGTGTATACATGCATGCAAACATACACACAGAATCACAAGCATTTCGTCCCTCAGCCTTTACGCTCCGCCTGAATGCGTGATCGAGGACCGAACTAGTTTTCACCTACTGAAGATAGTCACCTTCAGCTAGTTTTAGGTGCTGTGGTTATCTTCTTGATAGCTTTCTTTTGTTGCCTGTATTTCAGACCTATCTTCTGCAGAATATAGTCGACAGCCTTAGCTGAAAATCTGCGGTTACCGACCTCAGCGGAAATGAGGCCGCATTGCATACCTTTGACAAAGCCCTTGTTGACTAAGCTTTCTTTACCTGGTGGGAAATATAGAAATCTGCTCTCCTTTGGGGGTGATGTTGATTAGCCTTCATTCTTTGCAGATCAGTCGACTTGTCAATTTCTGCAAAGGCCTTGTCATATCTTCACTTGAATTGACCTTCTCTCAGTGCCTTGAGGTATCCTGTCAAAATGTCGTTCAGTGTACAAAGTTTTATTTACTCGTTATATTAAGGCTATTTGTAGTTGGCAAAAGGTCAGTGACAGCACG
>NW_026381424.1:848-2718 GCF_001194135.2 Octopus bimaculoides | reverse complement strand
TTAATATGATATTTCACTTAAGTAATTTTAACTTTCATTATTAAAATTTTCTCTTTCAGCCTTACTTGCTTTTTGCTTTTTTTGCTAATTTGTTTTTAATTGCTATCCTTTTTCTGTTTACTTAATTATTTAATCAGGCTAATTCATAAATGTATCATATGCTTCAGATATACACATCTAATTTTATTGCGGAAAGAATATAATCATTTTTGGCTGTGTCTCTATGGGCAGACCTGAAGGCATTTAGTAAGGCTGTCCAGAAAAGGCATTGTTGTAAAGTGATTATATTCTAAACTTATTATCTAATATCGAAACTAATTTAAAGGGATTTTCATATATCAATTTTTGCATTATGGGAATACAGGTAATTTTCACTTGTGTATATGCTTTCCTAATTACTGTTGTATTGAATCATTATTGACAGATCTAGATCAGCAGTAGTCATTGCTATTATTACCAACTCAAAATCTAGGTTACTTCAGGTGAGCCTGGAAGCTGATGGTTTTGGGGTCTTGTTGTTTGTAACCGATTGGTGAGCCATGGTGCAACCTTCAAGATGGTAAAATTCTCTGCCATTAATTTATTGTGGATGGGTAATATCACTAGCTGTTAATCTTTGAATGTTTATCAAATTCAATGTTCAATAATATAAAATCTTGAATTATTAATTGACACATTATTAAATAGCATAATAGCATAGCTTGAAAACAAAACAGGCATTACATGGGAAAATGCGAGCAAGAGAAAAAAAAAGTTCACTTTATAAACCTGGAAAAGTACAGGACAAGTTATTACATCTGGTAAAGTACAGAACAAGAAAATATTTACTTAAAATATTGCAGCTAAGGATAAAATTTGAATTTTAAAAATTATTTGATTTTAATTTACACAGTAATATTATAATTTAAAAAAATACCATCATTTTGTTAAAATATTGACACACTAGAATATTTAAAAAAATGAGAGCCAAGAGTACCAATATAGCTAAAGTTTTATGTAAAGTAGAATCGTATAAATGGTAGGCAATTTCATTATGTAAAAAAATAGGCATTTGGTTTAGACTAAAAATTTGAAGACTTAACAACAACTTAGGCAATAACTCGAGCAAATTTTACTGTGAATTTGTTGTTACAGTAGACGTTACCGTAATATATATATCTAATTTTGTATTCTATTTATTGTACTAACTAGTTACGTACTATTATTAATCTTTATAACTTATTTTCAAATTTCTAATTATTAATTAGTACAAAAAATATTTTGAGTTATTGTTTTATTTTTAATAGGAGTAACAAGTAATAACAAATAAAATCAATAACTTGTAATAAAAGTTTTAGTTTTAATAGAAGCTAATATTTTCTGAATCTAAATATTTCCAATTTTATCCTTAGCTGCAATATTTCAAATAAAAAGTTTCTTGTTCTGTACTTTACCAGATGTAATAACTTGTCTTGAACTTGTCCGAGTGTAATAACTTGTGCTGGACTTTTTCAGGTTTGTAATCTTAAGGATATTATTTTTCTTGCAAGCATTTACACATGCAATAAATTATCTCTGGAATAAAAGGATTTCTAAATGAAAATTAATGAAAGAAAAAATGCAGAGAAATACGTAAGAGAGCGCAGGACTCTGTATACAGAAACTAGGAGTAAGAGAGAGTGCAGTATAAGAATATATAACAACAGAACACTTAACTTTCTCGCGTGAAAAGAAAACGCAGAATGACAATAAGAATATTGAAAAGAAGATATAACACTTTATTGTTTATTTCTTGTTTTATTGTTCATATATATAAATATATATATCGTTTGTTAAAAATATTAATCCGAAAGTAGAAGCACACTCTAAGATTTAGAGCATTATATATTAA
>NW_026381424.1:0-343 GCF_001194135.2 Octopus bimaculoides | reverse complement strand
TATATATATATATATATGTACTCTTCTGTAGATTATTTACGATAGTAACCGGCCAAAACATGTTAAAATTATCATAAACAAAGAACTCTTTTTCTGGCTGATCAGATCAGAAGCTGCTGAAATACCTCTTTCTGCTGACATAACATACTGAAAGCTCATTATGTGTCGTACCTTGTTGTAGCCTTCAAATTCAACAAGACGAAATATTCGAGTTGATGCCAAGTTCGTTTCTAACACGACAGATTTTCCTTTCTCTGGATACAGTAAGAACTGGTAGCGATGGATTCCAAAACGCGGAGAAGGGGATTCGAAAGCTGTTGGAGGGAAAAATAAGAGAAAATTA
>NW_026381423.1:0-414 GCF_001194135.2 Octopus bimaculoides | reverse complement strand
CAATTTGGTGGTGTTTACCGTACATCGCGGACGCTTTATTTATGAATGCGATTTGCAATAAGACATGGTAATATGAAAACCTTTTTAAGCTTAAAAAACAAATTCAGTAATTATTATTCTTTTGCAATTGTAAAAACTAAATTATTTTAAATTTACCAATATGTACATACAATTTGGTGGTTTACATCGCGGATGTACATGGCTGTGAATCGTCAACGTTAGCAGCTGACTCTGGCTGTTCTTGTTGTCCGATGCACTTAAAATACCGGTCGAGAGTTCCTTCTTTTCCACAAGGATTACATTATAAGGAGCAAAAGCTTCGTGATAAGTTCCCATAATCTTGGAAAAGCGTTGAGCATTTGGGTCCATATCCTCGAACATAGAAAGACCTTTTTCGATATATGCAAATGCTTG
>NW_026381422.1:0-540 GCF_001194135.2 Octopus bimaculoides | reverse complement strand
ATATATATATATATATATATATATATATATATATGAAATATGTGTGCACCTGTGAAAAGAGAGAAAGATAGTGGGGTCAGAGTAAGTGATAGGGAGACGGAGGTTGGGAAGGGGCAGATAAAGTGAATTAATTCATTTTTTAATATCGCAACTGAAAACTCGAGACACTGGCAATATATAGCTATAATGTGTGGTGCGTTTGTGACTGTGGGTACATTATTATTATTATTATTATTATTATTATTATTATTATTATTATTATTATTATTATTATTATTGTTACTATTATTATTACTACTACTACTACTACTACTACTACTACTACTACTACTACTACTACTACTACTACTACTACTACTATTATTTTAAAATCATATATATATATATGTATATATATATATAGATAGATAGATAGATATTGGATATCTACATACATAATTATGTGTATATATAAACATTTGTAATATATATACATATATTACACATACATAAACATATATGTGTGTGCATGTCTGAGTATATATATATATATATATATAT
>NW_026381421.1:0-205 GCF_001194135.2 Octopus bimaculoides | reverse complement strand
TAGTAGTAGTAGTAGTAGTAGTAGTAGTAGTAGTAGTAGTATTATCATTACGGTTTTGTTGTACCATGCTATTCGTTCTTTTCAGCTATCTAATATTATCTGAAAATGCATTAGTATTCTTTTTTTTCAAATGCATATTGTGTGTAAGATATTATATACATACATACATGCATATATATATACATACATACATACATACATACAT
>NW_026381420.1:0-153 GCF_001194135.2 Octopus bimaculoides | reverse complement strand
GTGTGTGTGTGTGTGTGTGTGTGTATGTATGTGTGTATGTGCTATCAAATTTTACCTCTTTCCATTACAACAATTACTGAAAATTTTTGGCCTATTAAATGTTTTTCGTTAGTGTTTCAACCAAAACAGCTTTCTTCAGACTGTATCATGTTA
>NW_026381419.1:0-533 GCF_001194135.2 Octopus bimaculoides | reverse complement strand
AGAACGCCATCGGAACAATAATTACGTGCCCGCATTCGCAAGAATATGCCCAGTGCCGGACAAACGTGTCCTGGAACCACAACAACGTGCCCAGGGCAGCAAGAACGTGCCTGGCTCCTCAAGTACGTGCCTGGAGCCGTATGTACGTGTCTGGGGCCACACGTACGTGCTTGGAGACGAAAGAACGAGCCTGGGGCCGTAAGTACGTGACTGGGGCAGTAAAAACGGGCTCGGGAACGCAAGTATGTGCCCGGCACAGCGAGAACGCCTGCGGCTCCGCAACAACGTGCCGAGATCCGCAACAACGTGACCAGCTCCCCAACAACGTGCACAGCTCCGCAACAACGTGCACAGCGCCACAAGAACGTGCCCAGCGCCGCAAGAACGTGCCTGGGACCACAAAAAGATGCCTGGCGTGCAACAAGTTGCCCGGGGCAATAAGTACGTGCCTGGGGCCGCAAGTACATGCCAGGGGCCGTAAGTACGTGCCTGGGTCCACAAGAACGAGACCGGGGCACGTACTACGTGCCCGA
>NW_026381418.1:0-306 GCF_001194135.2 Octopus bimaculoides | reverse complement strand
TCATTTGCAACCTCCTCCCATCTCAGGACATCCAGATCAAGTGACTTCATATCTCTCTTACAGACATCTTCAAAACGAAAATGAGGTCGTCCTTGTGCTCTTATGCCGGTAGCCAATTCCCCATACAGGAGGTCTTTTGGGATCCTTCCATCTGGCATGCGATGAACATGACTGAGCAGGTGCAAACAATGCTGCTGGAACAGGGTAAGTATGCTGGGCATCTTGGCTCAGTTGAGGACTTTGGTGTTGGTGATGTGGTCGGTCCACTTGATAGCCAAGATGTGTCTCAAATTATGAAGGTGAAAG
>NW_026381417.1:0-211 GCF_001194135.2 Octopus bimaculoides | reverse complement strand
CATCTACACATGACAGGCTTCCACACAGTTTCCATCTACCTAATTCACTCGCAAGGCATTGGTTGGACTGAGGTTATAGTAAGAGCCACTCCCCCAAGGTGCAATGGTGTGTGACTGAACCCAAAACTAGTATGGCTGCAAAGTGAGCTTCTTAACCACAGCCATGTCCGTTCCTATCTATATCTTCCATCTATCAGTTGTTTCAGTCTTT
>NW_026381416.1:0-526 GCF_001194135.2 Octopus bimaculoides | reverse complement strand
TACATGCCACTGGCACAGGAGTCAGTTATGTTCATATTATTGGCTTCTAATTTCAGCACAAGGCCAGAAACTTCAGGAGAGTGACTGGTCAATTATATTGAAGCCTCTGCCCAAATGTTGCTCATTTTATTGATCCAGAAAGGGCAAAAGGCAAAGTTGTCCTTGGTGGAATTTGAACTCAGAATGTAAAATCAGAAGAAATGACACTAAGCATTTTGTCTGGCACAGTAAGATTGTGCCAGCCCACTGCCGCCTTACACCTTATGCCTTAATTAAAACCAATTAAGCAGAATCATTAGAGTGTTTACTCTGGTTCTTTATGTTTTGAGTTCAAATCCTGCTGGGGCCAGCATTGCTTTTTATCCTTTCAGGGTTGATGAAATGAAGTAGCAGTCAAATACTGGAGTTGATGGTATGAACTAAGCCTCTCCCCTCAAAATTGCTGGCCTAATGCTTCAATCGGAAACCATTATTTATTGGACACGTTTGGGATAAATTCCTGGCACTGGATGAGGGTGAAAATGTC
>NW_026381415.1:0-202 GCF_001194135.2 Octopus bimaculoides | reverse complement strand
GATTATGCGAATAAGGAGTCCAACGTAGGTCATATGTCAACATGTGTATATATAAGAAATTTTTTTTTACATAACGAATGACAGAAAATGGTAAAAATTTTATAAGTTATAAATACTGGGAATGAACTGTCCGTCTAAAACGCTGAGACACTACTCTGCACCATGTCACACAAGCAGGAGAACCCAGTCATGGCTGTCAGAC
>NW_026381414.1:0-434 GCF_001194135.2 Octopus bimaculoides | reverse complement strand
ATATATATGTATATATATACATATATATATATACATATATATACATACATGTATGTGTGTGATATATATAGAAATATCACACACACACAGATAGATAGATAGATAGATAGATAGATAGATAGACAGACAGACGTACATAGATACATGCATACAAGTAACACACACATATGCACACACACAACACATACATACATGCAGCTTTATGTGTATACATGCATACAAACACACATGCATGCGTACATACCTACGTTCATACATTCACATATACATGCAAAAACATACGCACATGCACACATATATTTACATAATACATATATATACACACAAACATATATATATATACGCACACAGACAGACATGCAGACAGACAAGCAGACAGACAGGGGGAGACTAGCGAACATTCATAGTTTGACTTCTTCTGCACACACAAACAA
>NW_026381413.1:0-207 GCF_001194135.2 Octopus bimaculoides | reverse complement strand
TATTGTTGTCATTCTTGATATTCTTATGTCATTTTCGTAAACATAGACTTCTTCACTAAGTTCCATTTCTGTGATATTTCCCATGAATGAAAATTTTCTCTAGGCTCAAAAATATTGTAACTTTATAATACATATATGTAAGGTTGTGTGTGTGTGTGTGTGTGTGTGTGTATATATATACACACACAAACACGTGTGCATATATTT
>NW_026381412.1:0-471 GCF_001194135.2 Octopus bimaculoides | reverse complement strand
ATAATAATAATAATAATAATAATAATAATAATAATAATAATATTTCTCTTCATGCATTCTGAGTATTGTTTCAGAATATTTTCTGAGAATATGCATTTTCACGTCTTTTTCAAATATGCAGCCGTTTGAAGCAAAATGTAGTAGTAGTAGTAGTAGTAGTAGTAAGACGCCAAGCTAACTGAATCGTTGATACGCCTGGTGAAATGCTTCGCGTCATTTGGTTCGTTTTACGTTCTGAGTTCAAGTGCCGCCGATGTCGTCTTTCCCTGGGCACGACAAGATCCCAACTTCTGGTTAAAGTACCTGACAGGAATGCACAAAAAGCTGGCTGAAAACTTTAACATACTAACAGAGCCAGAGGCAATGCCGGAATGGCTCACGAAAGGGAAAACCATCTTAATCCCCAATTCCACAGAAATAGAGAAACGGAGAAACCACAAAACTACAGACCTATAACCTGTCTCCCTACGA
>NW_026381411.1:0-612 GCF_001194135.2 Octopus bimaculoides | reverse complement strand
TGTGTGTGTGTGTGTGTGTGTGTGTGTGTGTGTGTGTGTGTATCATAATAGTTTTAAAGATTATTTGGCAATTATTTAACTTTCTTGCCTATATAAATGGTTATACATTTAAAGTTACACACACGTGCACACATATATACACATACATATTTGTATCAATAGATAGATAGATAGATAGATAGATAGATAGATAGATAGATAGATAGATAGATAGATAGATAGATAGATAGATTTGTGTTCCTATAAATATATGCATATATATGCATGTGTACATATAACGTTATTAAGTGTTCTAGTTTAGATGTAAATAATTTCATTTTTTCATCTCTAAGGTGTTGTTAATAATTGCAAAAATTATAATCTTATTAATAATATCTCATCTCAGAATTTTAAACATTTAATGGATATAACTAATTTTCTTTCAATATTCCCGAAAGATTTTTTTTTTAATATTTCCAAAATTACTGATCATATTTTTACAGCGCCGCTTACATCGCGCAAAAATATTTCGTTCTCACATTATTTTCTACTCTAGGTACAAGGCCCGAAATTTGGGGGGGAGGGGGCAGTCGATTAGATCGATCCAGTACGCAACTGGTACTTAATTTATCG
>NW_026381410.1:0-452 GCF_001194135.2 Octopus bimaculoides | reverse complement strand
TACACACATATATATATCGATTGGCTTTGATTTTTGATATATGTTATTTGTCTTTATTAAAGCATTTACGTATTAGCTGATGTATGTTGTTGTATTTGTTGTTGTTATTGATGTTACTGTGGTAGTGGCGGTAATTGTGGTAGTGGTGGTAGTTGTGGTAGTGGTGGTAGTTGTGGCGGCGGTGCTGTTGGGTCTCTTGCTGTTTTCGTCTTTCCTTCGTTTCATTTCACGTCGTTTCGTTTAAACGCATGTTATATTTGTATATGTACATGTGTGTGTGTGTGTGTGTATGTGTATTTGCATTTACGTATGTATGAATGCATGTATGTAAGCTTGTATATATGTATCTAGGCATGTACATTTTCACGCAAACATATATATATATAAATGGATCTATGCATATATACATATACATACATTCATACATATACATACACACACATATTGATGCC
>NW_026381409.1:0-213 GCF_001194135.2 Octopus bimaculoides | reverse complement strand
CTTTGACCTTTCAAGAGAATCGACAATTTTAAGATGATGATGACGATGACACTGTGTGTAATTGAACTTGTATCTTCACATTTGTGTGTATTTGCCTCTACCATCAGTGGTCTTTTTATATTAATTAGGGAGTTAGTCCAATTAACTGCTAATTATTCTATAAACCTGATATTCAGAGGACTTCAACAGTGACGAAGTCCAGTTTCCACAGTA
>NW_026381408.1:446-655 GCF_001194135.2 Octopus bimaculoides | reverse complement strand
TCATGTGTATGTGCATGTACATGCACGTATCCATGCATGTATATGCACATATCGATGCGTGTATATATGCATACATATGCTTATATATATATTTATGCTTATGTGTGTGTATGCATATACGTGTGCCTATTAATGTATGTATATAATGTGTAATACCTATATGTCTATATATATGTCTATGTATTTGTGTGTGTATATATATATATATA
>NW_026381408.1:0-117 GCF_001194135.2 Octopus bimaculoides | reverse complement strand
ATGTATGTATGTATGTATATGTATACATATGTATGTCTGTATGTATGTATATGTATACATATGTATGTATGTCTATATATACATGTATATGTACATATGTATATATATATATATATA
>NW_026381407.1:0-455 GCF_001194135.2 Octopus bimaculoides | reverse complement strand
ATAATCAACAAGGCCTCTATTTTCACCGTGCTTAAGCGCCTGTAGTTCAGGCCGATGACGATGCTGGTGGTGGTGATGATAATGATGATGATGATGATGACGAGGATGATGATGATGATGATGACGAGGATGATGATGATGATGACGAGGATGATGATGATGATGATGATGACGAGGATGATGATGATGACGAGGATGATGATGACGATGACGAGGATGATGATGATGATGACGAGGATGATGATGATGATGACGAGGATGATGATGATGATGACGAGGAGGATGATGATGATGATGATGATAATGATGATGACGAGGATGATGATGATGATGACGAGGCTGATGATGATGATGATGAGGCTGATGATGATGTAGAAGAAGAAGAAGAAGAAGAAGAAGAAGAAGAAAATGAAGATGAGAATTAAACAGAACAACAACAAATACAACTACATGAC
>NW_026381406.1:0-275 GCF_001194135.2 Octopus bimaculoides | reverse complement strand
AGTGGACGGCCATCATGTGTGTTGCTATACTTATGTATATATGTACGTGTGTATATGTATACACGTATGTATATATGTAGGTATGTGTGTACACATATTTATGTATGTATGTGTGTACACATATTTATGTATGTATGTGTATATACGTATGTATATATGTATATATACGTATGTTTGTATGTATGTGCATATACGTATGTGTGTATGTGTATAAACGTATGTACGTGTCTATACGTATGTGTGTATATATATATATATATATATATATATATATA
>NW_026381405.1:0-380 GCF_001194135.2 Octopus bimaculoides | reverse complement strand
ATCACCTTCAATTTTTCTTTTGGCATTTTTGCATTTTTTTTACTCCTCTTGACTGATCTGAACTTAATTGTTATTGTCATGTCATTATTAAAAGTTTCTGCCTAAATATCTATACTTGGAAAAACTCAAATTTTTAGCACCATTTATACTCAATTGATATATCTGGAGATGAGAATAAAAATCAATCTAGTTATTATATATCCCTCCAGGTTAATGTGATCTTATTGTTCTTAATGTTTTATGATGATGTACTTTATATATTTTTTACATTATACCATTTTGCAAATTCTAATAACCTTTCTCTTTGTTGTTTGTTCTTTTATTCCCAAGCCATATTTACCAACTGTTCTTTCCCAAGTATCATGAGCATCTGATCCAAT
>NW_026381404.1:2653-3216 GCF_001194135.2 Octopus bimaculoides | reverse complement strand
ATATATATATATATATATAACTCACGCATACAAGATGTATTTCTACACGCCTATATATATACATAACTCACACATGCACAGAAAATACATAAAACTGACACTCCGTCGGTTACGTCGACGAGGGTCCCAGTTGATCCGATTAAAGGAACAGCTTGCTCGTGGAATTAATGTGCAAGTGGCTGAGCACTCGACACACACACGTGTACTCTTAACGTAGTTCTCAGGGAGATTCAGTGTGACACAGACTGTGACGAGGCGAACCCTTTGAATTACAGGTATAATTCATTTTTGCCAGCCGAGAGGACTGGAGCAACGTGAAATTAAGTGTCTTGCTCAAGGAAGCATCGTGCTACCGGGACTCGAAGTCATGACCTCATTAGCGTGGGTTGTAAACCCTAACCACAAAGCCACGTGCCTCCACTTCATACATACATACATACATACATACATACATACATACATACATACATACAATTAGCTTCCCGGCAGACGTTAACATAAAGCTGAAGATCAGTGAATAAGCGAACACCTATGCTGAACTATTGAGAGATCTGCAGTTACTC
>NW_026381404.1:1187-2085 GCF_001194135.2 Octopus bimaculoides | reverse complement strand
TACATACATACATACATACATACATACATACATACATGCATACATATATACATACATGCGTTCATGCATACAAACATGCATACATACATGCGTTCATGCATATATACGTGCACCCGTTCGTACGTCTACGCATATATAGATATATATATAAGCCTGTAATGTGTTAGATGACGACGGAGATATTTGAAATAACGCTAACATACACGACCTACGAATACTTAATTACCTCCACAGATCTGCAACACACAACAAATGAAAGAATGATTAGAAAGTAATATTACTGATGCTATAAATTAATAATTTAAACCGAACTAAATGCAAAAGTGAAGGTAAATATTAATAAATAATCTCAGCAGTTGCTATAGTATGTTATAGTTTATAGTATTTTCTCAACTGGACGCCAGGTGATTTAGCAAAGCGAGACAAGAATATAAGGAATATAATGACTACATTTAGAATAGAACGTTGAAAACACGGAGAGAATGAAATTAGATTTATTACGAAAACAAGATAGGAATCACCGGTGACTAAAACATTAATATATATAAATATAGGAAATGGAGCTTTTGAGTAAATTGGAAATGAATTCAGGAAACATTCGGCATTGAGTGAGAAGCACAAGATACAAAGCAGACATGACATGGAAACGTGTTTGATTTCGGTACAAGATCCAAACTGTTCTTACAAGGAAACTGTTGAGGGGGAAAAAAGAGAATATAAAACTAAATATAGAATTTCATGTGGAAATATCCTAAACAGCTATGTTTTCAGTAGCCACGACCTAATCAGAAGTATATATATATATATATATACACGCACACACATACCCACACACACACACACATACGCACATACAATACAGACAGACAGTTACAGACGCATATATATGCATATATAT
>NW_026381404.1:147-1121 GCF_001194135.2 Octopus bimaculoides | reverse complement strand
ATATAAATATATTATTATTATTATTATTATTATTATTATTATTATTATTATTATCATTATTATTACTATTATTATTATTATTTTGCCCTTGTGGCCAATAATGAAATCCTTATTATCAGACCATCGGAATAAAAGATGCCTTGTAGTGTTTCTTCCGGTTCTTTCCGTTTTAATTTCCAATTCTGGTATGTTCTGCTTTGTCTTTCATCCCTTCGTGGTGGGGGCGATAAAATGAAGTAGCCCACACAAGTAGTGATGTCCAATATATTGACCATCTGAACAAAACAAAAACAGATTTTCTGGAGGATCGGGAAACCAACCTCAATATCCCAAATCCTCAAACAATCGTTTACACTTCTTGTCATAAATACTAAGGTTCCGCTTACAAATGGGACAATGATAGCTTAACGGCAGTTCCAGATTCTTTGCCGTTCGAAGGTGACAGTAACATCGATTATACAATATATTTGATACTTTGAATGGAATACAACGTTTTCTAGAAGTGAATAATATATTTCTATATCCGTTTGACTATTCATATCCCAGAATGCCTTTACCTGATCATTCCCCGCAGCAGATTATTTGTGACTGGCCTCAATGTGAGTCCGTTGATGAAATAATCACCATGTGATCACACAAAATACAAGAAACAGAAGCCAGGTTTTCTATATTGCATATTTCCGTGTTAAAAGATTTTTTCAATATAAAATACAAAAGACGAGATGGACAAGGGTCAAATGTCATTGAGCAGAGAAAAACAGCAACAACAGCATTGAGCCCATTGGAATGTCACACTTCTTTCTGGGTATATTTTCATGTATTTATATCTTTCTTTATATATGTGTGTGGGCGTGTATGAACCCGGAACCATGTGTTTAAGAAGCAAACCTCTGACCACAAAGCCACAGAATACAATCAGTATGCGTGCGGGCGGGGGGGGGGCGAAACCTGCTGTATTCTTTCACCACAACTTC
>NW_026381404.1:0-137 GCF_001194135.2 Octopus bimaculoides | reverse complement strand
CGGGCGGGGGGGGGGCGAAACCTGCTGTATTCTTTCACCACAACTTCCTCTCATTCTTTCTTCCTGTTTCTGTTGCACCTGTATTTCAAGGGGGCCAGCCTTGTTACACTCTGTGTCACGCTGAATCTCCCCGAGAA
>NW_026381403.1:0-401 GCF_001194135.2 Octopus bimaculoides | reverse complement strand
AAGGAGTTTCTACCTCATAAACAAGAGTTACACCACAGTCATTTTGTGATTTTTGCTACCCTGGTAACTATTAGCCAATTTATTTTGTCCGAGTTATTTATTAATTAGGAGAAAATAAATACATACAATATATATATACACACATATAATAGTAATAACTCTATTCTGAAAGAGAGCAAAAAGTTTGCTACTGATCTCTTAGATACCTACCAGATTGATCAGGTTGAAGGAAATGCGCCATCTGCTGCTGCAAAGGAAATAAAATTAATTGCAAAGACAAAAGCACATGAAAAATTAGCTAACAGATGGGAACAGAAACCTCTGCATGACAAGTATGTGGCCTGTAGCAAGCAAGCTGATGTCGACCAGAAACACACGCATCAATGGTTACGAAGCTCAGG
>NW_026381402.1:0-284 GCF_001194135.2 Octopus bimaculoides | reverse complement strand
TGATTTTGCCTGGCTTTGTTCATGCAGTGACATCTCAGAGAGGATGTGACTTTCAGGCTATTTAACATTTGGGAGGTTAAAGTTGCCTAGGAAAAGTATATTGATGTGTTGGTCCAGATTTGTCAAGACCTCTTCTATGCGTCTGAGGCTGTCCTCAAATTTACCCTCCTGCTTTGCGGTATTTGGTGGACGGTATGTTGAGCATACAACTACACATCAATTTGTTTTATGTGAACTATTAAAGTATCACAGACAGAGTTTGAGTGTGATAGGAGTAGTAGGGG
>NW_026381401.1:0-253 GCF_001194135.2 Octopus bimaculoides | reverse complement strand
GGACTGGTGAAACCGGATAGCAACACCAGGCTCCAATCTAAATATATATACATATATATATACATATACATACATATTCATACATATACATACACATGTATATATATATACATATACTTACATACATATACATACATGTATATATACACATATGTATACATATACATAAACATATACAGGGTGCAGTGAATAAACTGTTGTCTATTATGCAAAAATGAAAATAACACTAACATCTCATTTTAACAGATATATT
>NW_026381400.1:0-210 GCF_001194135.2 Octopus bimaculoides | reverse complement strand
CTTTGAATCTCTTTAACAATTCAAAATAATGAATTTAATTCCTCTTAATTAATCTACATCAGTTCATCTAATTGTATTTATTTATCACCAGTTTTCATTTTTGATATTCAATGTGCACTTTCGCTTTTTTTCTTCTTACTTTCCCCATATCTTTTCCACGTGTAGTTGCTATTTTCTTTTTGAAACATATTTCTATGTATATATATATAT
>NW_026381399.1:0-215 GCF_001194135.2 Octopus bimaculoides | reverse complement strand
ACGTAATACGTACACACGTTCGATCGTTCGTTCCTTCGTTCGTACGTACGGACGTTCTTTCGTTATTTCCTTCCTGCGTACGTACGTTCGTTACTTCAATTGTTCGTACGTACGTATATATGTACGTTCGTTCGTCCTTACGTACGTACCTTCCTTCGTTCTTACGTACGTTCGTTCGTTCGTACGTACGTTTTTTCGTTCGTACGTACGTTATT
>NW_026381398.1:0-360 GCF_001194135.2 Octopus bimaculoides | reverse complement strand
ATATATATATATATATACACACACACACATTTATATATACACTCATATATAAATATACATATATGTGTGTATATGTATGTACGTGTGCATGTATGTATGCATGTGTGTATGTATGCATGTATGCATGCATGCATGCATGTGTGTATGTATATATATATCTGCATATATGTATGTATCTAGTGCATGACTGTGCACATGCTTGTGTATATGTGATACATGTGTATGTTATTGCGTATGCATCTGTATGAGTGAGACTGTGTATCATTATCACTCAGTTCTGTGTGTGTATATACCAGCGTATGCTATTGTATATGTATCAGTGTGTACAGGGTGTGTATGTGTGATTGTGTGTGTGTTTGT
>NW_026381397.1:0-698 GCF_001194135.2 Octopus bimaculoides | reverse complement strand
GTAGTAATTCATTACGACCGTTTCAAGGGGCTCCATTAATTGATTAATGAAATCATTACATCTATTTGAAAGAAACTTTTCTGGTCAGATGACCGGATAGGCTTCAAACATAAAGTCCAGAACTATTTTTAACATATTTTTCATCAATAATGGAACCCAAAATATTTACATTGCTTCTTTTGTCATATCTATGGCAGAATGAGTTTAGAAAATAATGCATACCACGTCAAGCTTACTTTAATTTAGAAAGTAGCAGAGGAAATAGTGGGGGGTCAGGATAGAGTGGTGACCTAGATAGTTATATTTAAAAGACTTTATGTAAAATGTAGTCTTCAACGATTTAGAAATAAATCCATTGGGAGTTGTCAACTGTATTCTAGTTAATGATGATAATCAGTTAAAATCAGGCAATCTACAAGACTTTCAATGTACTGGAACCATATATCTAGCTTTATCTACACAAAAGCGTAAGTTGTAGGGTTAGTAGAAATGGAATGTCTGATGGAAGAAAGAATGATATGGGTGGCCAATACTTATTTAAATTATCAAATTAAACGGAAAGCCAAAAGAGATAAGTAATATAAACTTAAGGGGTGGAAATTAGAACTGAAGGATACAAGAGGTAGAAATTTATAACTAAGCAAATTTATATTAAATTGAGAAAATTTAAATCAATATATAGAATAAGGATAGAAATT
>NW_026381396.1:0-458 GCF_001194135.2 Octopus bimaculoides | reverse complement strand
ACACACACACACACACACACACACGTCTACCAAATCCACTCACAAGGCTTCGGTCGGCCAGACTGAATCGGGAACCATGTGGTTGGGAAGCAATTTTCTTACCACACAGCTACACCTGCGCCTATGCATGTATACGAATAGTTGTGTATATACCTGTACGCGTACGCCTACACAAACAAGTAAACGTACCACCCTTAGGAATTTTGAAGAAATATTCTAGATATATAACCACAGAGTAAACGTATACGGAATCCATAATAATGTTTAACAAAAACAATATTACATTATTAATGGGTTGTTGTTGAGGTTCCTTATCAGTTTTTCCTCCTTTTTCCTTCTAATTTTTCATTATTTCATTCCCCTCTACCCCACCCCGTCATCCCAACTATTCGTACCTGATTTTTCCCAACATATTCTTAATCTCGGAAATACTCTAGAATTACTAAAAAAAAAAAAAA
>NW_026381395.1:0-318 GCF_001194135.2 Octopus bimaculoides | reverse complement strand
ACAGCATTGTTTTCATTTCATCTTTTTTTCTTTTTTTTTTTTTTGATTTTTTGATTAAACTGTGATGAGCTCTTAACTACCTTAAAGTTTTTAATATTATTATTATTATTACTACTATTATTATTATTATTATCATCATTTGTTGTTGTTGCTTTGTATATTTTTTTCCATGTCATTTATTGATACTTTTAAACGATTTTATTGTGGTGTTAGCATAATTTTTTTCTCCCTTTTATCTTTAAACTATTAATGGCATGTATATTAACAATCATTCAATGTTATATATACATGTGTATATACTTTTATATACATATATAT
>NW_026381394.1:0-572 GCF_001194135.2 Octopus bimaculoides | reverse complement strand
CCTTAATATTATTCAATTCTTATTAAGATGCTGATGACGACGACGACGACGACAGCGTATGTGATGATGGTGATGAAGGTGATGGTGATGAAGGTGATTGTGTTGGCTATAAAAATGGCAAGAAACGTACGACTTACTTTCACCAATCAATTCCATCTCATCTTGCTTAATCCCCAAATTACGCAATGTCTGTGATGAGTTAAAAGTTTCAAAAATTTGTTTGAAAACTTCATCTTTAGTAACATTATCAGGTACAGAGCAATTAATACTAAATACGTCTTTCAGTTCCTCTAATCTGAAATAGAATATTAAAAAGCGATTAAAATAATATAATTATTTCAACAATATCTACCACGTTATTTCATTACATGAACATTTTACGAATCGAATTGTTAGTCTGACCTGTTTTCCTTTTTCCCCTGATTGTTTCCATATTTAACTCGTTTGTTTTCGTACTTCATTTTGTTGGCACAGCTGGTGACATCTTCTACTCATAAATGCATATACATACATATATGTATCTATATATTGTATGTATGTATGTATGTATGTATGTGCATGCGTGTGTTTAC
>NW_026381393.1:0-483 GCF_001194135.2 Octopus bimaculoides | reverse complement strand
ATATATATATATATATATATATATATATATATATATATATCTGTTAGTTTTTACATTTTAATATGTACAGCAATATATTAACATACACATGGAAGTCTTTATGCATATATTGATATGGGTGTATGCGTGTATATAAATATATGTATGTGTATACATATACATATACGCACACACATATATCATATAGACACATGCTCACATGCACACGCACATAAATGAACGTATATAGGTGTGTGTATATATATAATATGTAGTATGAACACTAATTTAATGTATGTGTGAGTTTAATACTACATTTACGTGTCTATGCGTGTATCGTGTAAGTCCTTGTTGATCATAAACAAATAAATGAACCTACAAACATAAAAATCAATCATCAGTCAATTAATCAATCAATATATGTGCGTATGTGCGTGTTAGCAGTATATTTGTCTGCACATATGTATATATGTATGTATGTATGTATGTATGTATGTACGTATG
>NW_026381392.1:0-479 GCF_001194135.2 Octopus bimaculoides | reverse complement strand
GGGCCATTGCGCCTCCACTGCTCTATTAATAAACTATCATATTTATGAACTGTATTAATATTAATGTGATTGAATTCATTACATTTCTAATTATTTATGCACATAAATTATTATTCTTTGTTTAATTGTGTATCTGAATCTTTATAACTTTATTGATCTGATATTATTTCTTACTTCTTGCTTCAGCTTTGTGGTTCCACAATGTTATATCAGAGGAGTTTGGAATTGCTGTCAATGTTTTCTGGAAACACCTGGATCCCACTCTCTATAACCCCAAAGATCCCTATGGAAACAAGGACCCTTTAGCAATGCAGAGTGCTACACAAATTGTCGACCGAGCGATAAAAACTTTGGGTGTTTTACCTCCTGAATATAAAGATTTTTATGCTCGTTTGTTGGTCTCTCGTATTGAACGTAAATGTTATTTAAAACAGTCAAATGATGACACAGAAGAACCATCTATGGAAGACTCATGATAT
>NW_026381391.1:0-200 GCF_001194135.2 Octopus bimaculoides | reverse complement strand
CTAGCGGTAGAAACCTGAACTACGACGAGCTTGACCAACAGAGAACGTTTCCGGATACTTTTGTGTATGTAACTTATATGTTATGTTGTGTGATATTACAACATTATAATATTCTTAGTAATGGATTTTATTTTCTGTATTACATCAACCACAAACTATATTACTGTTGCATGCACACACACACACACACACACACACAC
>NW_026381390.1:0-347 GCF_001194135.2 Octopus bimaculoides | reverse complement strand
GAGGAGGAGAAAGATGATGATGATGATGATGATGATGATGATAATGATGAGGATGATGATGAGGAGGAGGAGGAGGAGGAGGAGCAGGATGATGATGATGAAGTTGATGATGATGATAATGATGAGGATGATGATGATGATGGTGAGGAGGAGGAGCAGGATGATGATGATGATGGTGAGGAGGAGGAGCAAGATGATGATGATAATGATGATGATGGTGATGAGGATGATGATGATGGTGATGAGGATGATGATGATGATGGTAAGGAGGAGGAGGAGGAGGATGATGATGATGATGATGAAGTTGATGATGATGATGATGATGACGATGATGATGAGGACAATGA
>NW_026381389.1:0-269 GCF_001194135.2 Octopus bimaculoides | reverse complement strand
TCCTATGACCGCGAGTCCGCTGCTCTAACCACTGGGCCATTGCGCCTCCTAAGGGTCAGTATCACCACACTATCAAACCACTTACCTATTTATTCAACAGATTCAACTCCTCCTCTCCGATCCTGTAAGGTCTTTATCTACAGAAGTATTTGTTCATCGTTTATGTTTTTGCTGTTGTTGTTGCTATTGTTGTGCTGTTTATTAATATTCCTTTTGTTCTAGGTGCTTTCATTGTTGTTATTGTTGTTATTGTTGTTGTTACCGTTAAT
>NW_026381388.1:0-366 GCF_001194135.2 Octopus bimaculoides | reverse complement strand
CACACACACACACAAATCTGTATGTGTGTATGTATGTGTGTGAATATATGTATATGTGTATGTACGTACGTACTTATGTATGCATGTATGTATGATTGCGTGTATGTATGTATGATAGCATGTGTGTATGTATGCATGCATTAATATATGTATGTATGTATGTATGCATATATGTATGTATAGATGTATATATATGTGTGTGTATGTGTGTATGCATATATGTATGTATAGATGTATATATATGTGTGTGTATATATGATAGCATGTATGTTTGTAAGCATGTATATGTGCATGTACGAATGCCTGTATGTGTGTGTATGTATGTACGATAGCATGTATGCATGTATGCATGTATGTATGTATGTA
>NW_026381387.1:0-279 GCF_001194135.2 Octopus bimaculoides | reverse complement strand
ACTAACTACGCGGATTCTTATTATCTTATTTCATTTGATAAATAGATAAAATACGATTCAATGATGACGATGAAATTACTGATTAGTCATTCTTCTTGCAGCAATACTAGAAATCGTATCGTTAATTGTAGTATTGTAGTAACCCAGTACTGTAGAACTACTACTTTGTCAACAGCGTAGTATGGAAATAGGATGTGTTGGCATATTTCCTCTGTATTGATTCGCTTAAGAGTTTCATTTTTGAATCTGTTGCTAATTGTTTGTTATCTTTTCTAGACT
>NW_026381385.1:0-200 GCF_001194135.2 Octopus bimaculoides | reverse complement strand
GAGAGAGAGAGAGAGAGAGAGAGAAAGAGAGACATATATTACAAAGCGTTACATTAAAGTTATGGTGTTCGCAGCATTTAAAATTTGTGTTAACACAAAGTCTCTCAAGAAAAATTTCTCAATGAATGATAACAAGTGGAGTTCATTACCGACTGCATCCGCATAGTTTGATACATACATGTGTATATAAATACATAGTG
>NW_026381384.1:0-211 GCF_001194135.2 Octopus bimaculoides | reverse complement strand
ATCGGTGCCACCTCACTCTCCTGCGAACATCTTGACTCGTTCCTCTCTTTTGTTCAATCCTTCCAACCTGCCCTTCACTTCTCCTGCACTATCTCTGACACCTTTGTCCCCTTTCTTGACATTTCGGTCAGCATCTTTCACTCCACTCTTAGCACCTCCACCCACTACAAACACACAGACTCACACTCTTATCTTAACTTCTCCTCCTCCC
>NW_026381383.1:0-354 GCF_001194135.2 Octopus bimaculoides | reverse complement strand
TATATATATATATATATATATATATATGACATTAGATAATAGGTCCCACATGCTCTGCCTAAAAGGATAAAGAAACAAACCAAAAGTGGGAAGGCCATAAGAATTTTGGCTGTAAATCTGCTGGATATATTTTAACTGGAGCTGATGAGCAAGCCTTTCTATTGTCACTGGTCAGCATAAATCATGAGTACTAACGAAAAACACCAGAAACCACTACCACAGCTACTGTCATCACCATAACAGCCCAAAGCCCTCACGACAACGATGCCAACAACAGGGTCTGTCTTGGGTTTTGATTTATTAACAAGTGGATCCAATAATTCACTTAGAATTATTGGAATTTTTTTTTTTTTT
>NW_026381382.1:0-469 GCF_001194135.2 Octopus bimaculoides | reverse complement strand
GATAGATAGATAGATAGATAGATAGATAGACAGACAGATAGACAGAGAGATAGATATAGATATAGATAATACAGTTCTATATTTAAGAGATGAGGAATTATTTATATTATTTACATTATTTACATTATTCACGGCAGCGACCTGATTAATAATAGTAATAATAATAATAATAATAATAATAATATAATAATAATAATAGTAACATCGATAGGAATGAGAACCCAGGTTCGAAATTTCCCCAAGACACCTGACGAAGGCTGGAGGGTATATCAGCCGAAACGTTGTGTTAACAACAAACAAGATGAGGACGAATATCCGTCAAATGTAAATAATGTAAATAGATATAGATATAAGCATGTATGAATGTGTGTGTATTTCTGTATGTATATGTATATATGTATATGCATGTGTTTCTATGTAAATATTCGTATACTTGTATATATATATATATATATATATATATATATAC
>NW_026381381.1:0-294 GCF_001194135.2 Octopus bimaculoides | reverse complement strand
TAATGGGTATATATCAATTAGTGCTTTAAGCTAAGCACGTTTATTGTTTATACAAATATACATATGTATATATATGTTCATGTATATGTATGTGTGCATATATATAAACATGTATATATGCACACATATAGAGGGTGTATCATACAAACAGAAAAAATAAGGCCTAGAAACAAAACAACGTTCCCTAGATACTTATTACAGTAATACACTGAATGTCCTATAAATACCAGAATAGCCTAACTCAGTTCAAATACACACTTCTGGGTTTTTTTTTTTTTTTTTTTTTTTTTTTTT
>NW_026381380.1:0-398 GCF_001194135.2 Octopus bimaculoides | reverse complement strand
TATTAAACCATAAATTTAAACTAGATCTAAATAAACAACCCCTGTTAAAAGTATTCTGACAAAAGTCGGCAAGAAATTTAACATCCCAAAGAAACTTAATTTCGGTAGAAAATATGTTTTCTTTTACTTTTTTTAAAATAAAATGTCGAGGTCTTATGTGGAAAAATCGGTCCAATACAGAGAGACAGAGAGAGAGAGAGAGAGAGAGAGTGGGAAAGAGAGAAAGAGAAAGAATGATACTAGTCTTGTTGGCCAAAATCCAAAAATTATGACTTCAAAAGACTATTGGTGATTTCAGGCTTACTTCTAGCACAATTCATGAACTTTGTAACATTTTCGTTTTTTAGTGTCCACTCTCATTACTCAATGTTAAAATTTAGATTAAAAAAATTGACTTC
>NW_026381379.1:0-236 GCF_001194135.2 Octopus bimaculoides | reverse complement strand
AGTTAGCACCAGCATTGCTAGAATTAAGAGTCAAAACAACTCTTAGCCACGAGAACACACTTATCTTATGGCTGACGAAGGAGGCAAGCTCCCTGAAGCACCCGGAGCATAGCTAGATCACCAGTGATTTCGCATTTGATTAATGCTCGTCAGTGGCTCTTACCCGACTGCTTACAGTTAAGCTAACTCACCTTGACAGTTTATAGGAGTTGCGCGCGCTCACACACACACACACA
>NW_026381378.1:0-249 GCF_001194135.2 Octopus bimaculoides | reverse complement strand
ATATATATATATATATATATATATATATATATATATGCACAAATATATGTATATATTAGGATATATACATGTGTATATAAGTATGCATGTTTGTATATATGTATTTCGTTTTTGTATTAGACTTCGAAGATTATTAATGTGAACTTGTGTGTTGAAACAGTTTTTGTCGTATCTTAGTAGGGTCATTATGCCAATCATATTTACGAGATATGCAAAATATATGTGCGTGTGTCTATGTATGTGTATATA
>NW_026381377.1:0-352 GCF_001194135.2 Octopus bimaculoides | reverse complement strand
TCGCTTGACAACCAATGTTGGTGTGTTTACGTCCCCGTAACTTAGCGGTTAGGCAAAAGGGCCCGATAGAATAGGGACCAACCTTACAAAGAATAAGTCCAGGGGTCGATTTCTTCGACAAAGGCGGTGCCACAGTATGGCCATAGTCAAAATGACTGAAAGAAGTAAAATAATCATTTGTACTTTAGGCAGAAGGCTTGAAATTTTGGGGGAGGAGACTAGTCAATTAGATTGACCCCAGTGTTTCACCGCTACTTAGTTCATCGACCCCGAAAGAATGAATAGCATAGTTGACCTCGGTTGAATTTGAACTCAGAACGTAACGGGAGACGCAATGCCGCTAAGCATTTCG
>NW_026381376.1:0-230 GCF_001194135.2 Octopus bimaculoides | reverse complement strand
CACACACACACACACACACACACACACATATATATGTATATATTTATATAAGGGCATTACTATACAATAATGCCCTTATATAAATAAAAAATATATGTTGGAAATAAATAATGGATTTTTTTCCCTTATGAGGTTTTTTTCACGCTATATACTTGATAAATTCTTGTAAAAGAATTCATCCTATATAATATGTGTGTGTGTGTGTGTGTGTGTGTGTGTGTGTGTGTGTG
>NW_026381375.1:663-769 GCF_001194135.2 Octopus bimaculoides | reverse complement strand
GTGTGTGTATGTATCTGTGTATAGGGATGGGTATGTCTATATATGTATATATGTGTGTATATGTATGTATGTATATGTGTATATATATATATGTATGTGTATGTGT
>NW_026381375.1:296-541 GCF_001194135.2 Octopus bimaculoides | reverse complement strand
TATACATACATATATATATGTGCATATCTATGTGTATGTATTTCTAGGAGTATATGAATATACCTGTATATATATACATGCATATATGTATATGTGTGTATATGTTTACATGTATATATCTGCATGTATATGGGTATGTCAATCTATATGTATATGTACACGTATGTCTATGGAAGTCTCTCTATCAATATGTATGTATGTATATGTGTGTTTATAATTTATTGTTAATGCTGATGTATGTGTAT
>NW_026381375.1:0-270 GCF_001194135.2 Octopus bimaculoides | reverse complement strand
ATATATATATATATATATATATATGCATCTATTGTATCACTATGTAAACGTATGTAATCATATGGCAATTTATATTTGTGTCTAAATGTATTTGTGTATATATATCTGGATGTGAGTGTATCTATATGTATATATGTATGTAGGTATGTATGCATGTATATATGTGTATCTTTTCATATATGTATGTATATATATATATGTGTATGTATGTGTATATATGTATATATATGTATATATGTATTTGTATGTATATATATGTATATACATATG
>NW_026381374.1:0-206 GCF_001194135.2 Octopus bimaculoides | reverse complement strand
TATTATTATTATTATTATCATTATTATTATTATTATTATTATTATTACATTTTTGTTGTTTTATTTTTCATCTGCATTTTGTTTCAACACCTATCTTTTATTTTGCCGTATATCATTATTATTATTATCATCATCATCATCATCATCATCAACATACTCATCATTATCATTATTATTATTATTATTATTATTATTATTATTATTAT
>NW_026381373.1:0-786 GCF_001194135.2 Octopus bimaculoides | reverse complement strand
GATAGGATTGCTTCAATATTTCAGGGGTAGTCTGAAGTATCCAAGCAACCTGGGGATATTTAAATCCGGAGGCACTCCTGGAAATTACTTGTGTGGGCACCGTCTTCGTTAGAAGGTATCCAGAGGCAGGTAATTTATTGTTTAAACCGCAATTTATAATTATAGTTATGTGGAGATTGGAGAAACAAACACAAGAAGAAGCAAGTCAACTGGTCTAGTTAGCCATTGATTTAATTATGTGGAGATTATATAATGAGTCATTTACGAACGTTTCGATGTGCCAAATGGTTTGGCAGATCTCTCCAGAGTGTTGAGGATTATGTTAGAGTTCATGGTGTGAGAGATGCAGGAGAAACAATTAGTGGATATAGTAATGCATATGGTGGTATAAGAATATAGTTAGGTAAAGTTAGTCTTACATTTTAGTTGAAGTTGTGTTAGTCTTTCTGGAAGGGGAGGTAGGGTGGGTGCTGTTTAAGCTCGTAGTTCCAATCTTAATCAGACGCATTCCGCACGTGGTTGGTTTTAGAATTGGCGGAATGCGTCTGATTAAGATTGGAACTACAATCTTAAACAGCACCCCCTACCCCCTTCCAGAATGACTAACACAACTTCAACTAAAATGTAAGACTAACTTTACCTAACTATATTCTTATACCACCATATGCATTACTATATCCACTAACTGTTTCTCCTACATCTCTCACACCATGAACTCTAACATACCCCTCAACACTCTGAAGAGATCTGCCAAACCATTTGGCACATCGAAACGTTCGTAAATGA
>NW_026381372.1:0-299 GCF_001194135.2 Octopus bimaculoides | reverse complement strand
TATACATAATTAAGAGATCAGCAAGAGTTGCTTCACCACATACCGAAATTCTGCGGTATTGCTTGTGACGCACATGGGAATTCTTGAGGAGGGATAAGGACTGACGAGCCTATGTAAGTTCGGAGGTGCTGCTTATATTATGTTGATGCACGATGTCGCTTTTCGAGCATTCATGGTTGCCAACATTTTCGAATTTACAAACTAGAATATCATATGAATGAGGAAATGAAGGTTTTTACTATTCTGAATCAGAAACGAGTCTATGATTAACTAAGACTGGTTAGTTCAGTTGTTTTTCT
>NW_026381371.1:0-329 GCF_001194135.2 Octopus bimaculoides | reverse complement strand
ACACACACACACACACACACATATAAGGAAAATAAGTCACGGTAGAAAATGCTAAAATAATTTTATCATGAAATATATTTTTTAATGGTTCTGTGTATCTTAGGAATACTGTAAAATTCACTGGATTTACTTTCGAAGTTAGTTATATAGTCGCATTCCTTGTCGGTGAGTCCTTCTCGGTATAGGTTTATCAGAGGTTTTTTTTAGCCTACACATTATTTTCTGCTGACTGTAGTTCTGTGCCTCTTGATAGTATGTTGTGCCTTCTAATACGGATAGCACTATACATACATACATACATACATACATACATACATATATATAATTCT
>NW_026381370.1:3587-4287 GCF_001194135.2 Octopus bimaculoides | reverse complement strand
ATAAAACTATTTGAAGGCGGTGCTGCAGCATGACCGCAGTTCAATGACCGAAGCATGTTGAAAACTAAAAGAAAATCAGCCCCTTTTATTTTTAAATTAAAGGAGGCGGAGTTAGGGCCGCAACACCCTTTTCCGAGTCTATCTGGAGCTGTTGGTAACAAAATTAGCTGAAATTGTAGACTCAAAACGTGTCTTGTTTATAAGGAAAATCCCAAACCTGGAGGAAGAGGAGGAGGAAGAAAACGAAGAGCAGGAGGAGGATGAGGAGTACGAGGCCGACTAGGAGGAGGAAGAGGAAGACAGTCATGTCATTGAACTTTCCCGTTTATTGATTTCTTCATCTGGTGAACAACCTTAGCGTTATCAGATCAATATCTGTGCCAACACAATAATGATACGAATACGAATCGTCGAAATAACCTGGTTACTGTCTCGTCGACGACGGACTGTCTATAACCTAGAGTTCACTTTCCTCAATGTACCAAACGTACTGAGATGGCCAAGTAACAGATTTCATAGACCTTTGGCGGGTATAAACATCTTGCTGTTATGTGGATATACTTGTTACGAATCTCTGCGCTGCGAGTTCGATTCTCATCTATGTTAACACTGAATTTTAGTTTTTCTATTTTTGCGTTTCTTTATCTTTTTTTTTTTCTGGTTTGTTCAATAATTAAAATTACCAAACACACTGTATATT
>NW_026381370.1:1568-2016 GCF_001194135.2 Octopus bimaculoides | reverse complement strand
GAAGATGATTAGAACGGTGAATCGCTGGATTTGTTATCAGTTCCGGCCCCGAGCGTTTCCAGTTCAGACCCGAATGAGGTTATCTCAGCCACCATCATCAACATCATCATCCTCACCATCATCATCATCATCATCATCATCACCATCACCACCGCCACCACCATCATCATCATCACCATCACCACCGCCACCATCATCATCATCATCATCATCATCATCATCATCATCATCATCATCATCATCACTTGCTAAGTGTACCAGAATTACTCAGCTGATGATATTAACAGAACTTATCAGACCGCTGGTAAGAATGTCCTACGACCTTACGCCGCTAATTACTATATTGTGAGTTCAAATCTTGTCTACGTGAACTCAGAAGAAAAAAAAGAAATAAATAAAGAAATTGGCTGTTTTTCGTGTTCGATATTTGATAAATTAAATTATCGAT
>NW_026381370.1:0-421 GCF_001194135.2 Octopus bimaculoides | reverse complement strand
CACACACACATATCACCTTACACAAGTACCCCACCTCATTCACACCTAAGTATGATGGATGAGCTAACTGTCCTACCGCCACTAACACCCAGTTGCTCTATCGATTTTCCTCTAATCCATACAAAACACCCCTTTCTCCCCTATCGCAGGTTTATCATACGCCATCAGTGCAACGGTTCGGAATGGCGTATGTCAGTGTGTGCGTGTGTGTGTGTATTGTGTTTGTCATTGTACGAGTGTGAGTGTGCATGCGTGTGTCTATTGATATGTATGTTTACATTGTTTTACGTTACGGATGCGGGTGTATAGAGGTGTGAGACATGTGTATATCCCAGCATATGCATGCATACATGTACACAGACATACATATCTGTATATGTGTATATATATATATATATGTGTGTGTGTGTGTGTGTGTGTG
>NW_026381369.1:0-219 GCF_001194135.2 Octopus bimaculoides | reverse complement strand
CAGCCAACAACTGATGAAGGGTCGTTCTTTATGTTGTTTGCTTTGTTTTCTATTTGTGTCTTTCGTTGTTCGAAAGAATACTTTATGTTCCATGTACTCGTGCTTCGTACTTTTTTCTTTGTTGTGCACGTTTCGTTAAGTCTTGTGCCCACATATGCATATATATATGTACGTATAGATGTAAGCATGTACATATACGCATGTATATATGCATATATA
>NW_026381368.1:0-339 GCF_001194135.2 Octopus bimaculoides | reverse complement strand
CCACAACTGACGCTTCTTATGTTCAGCTTTTCTCTCAAGATACTTACACTTTGTCGGGTGTGCACACTGATATTACTCATCCATCGGAGCATACTGGCTTCATTCCTTACGAGCTTACGCATGTCCTCAACTGTCACAGCCATGTAGCATGGCTGTTCGTACACATGCCTCATACAGTCTGCCTTTTACTCTGAGTGAGAGTCCCTTTGTCGCCAGCAGAGGTAAGAGCTCTCTGAACCTTGCCCAGGCTATTCTTATTCTAGCAGCTACACTTTCAGTGCATCCACCGCCGCTACTAACTTGGTCACCCAGAGAGCGGAAGCTATCAACTACCTCTAG
>NW_026381367.1:219-392 GCF_001194135.2 Octopus bimaculoides | reverse complement strand
TATACACACACACACATATATTTATATAATATATATTTTACATATGTATGTGTATACATATATATATACGCATACATATATTCATATATAGATATATATATATGCGTACATATATATATTCATATATATATATATATACGTATCCATATATGCATTCATATATATGCATATAC
>NW_026381366.1:0-349 GCF_001194135.2 Octopus bimaculoides | reverse complement strand
GTATGTATCTATCTATCTATCTATCTATCTATCTATCTATCTATCTATGGATATAATTTGTGTATGTATGTATATAATTTGTGTATATAAACCAATATACGGGTTTTTTGCGATATGCGTTTTCCTTCCTTTGCCAACATAACGAGTGTTATCACTTCTGACGAAAGTAACATCGTTGAAACAGATCACTGAACCGCTGAACGAAACATCCAAATAATAAAAATATTATCTCTACGCCTTAACATGCATCAAGTGCTTTGATCATGTGGGCGTGTTTGTTTGCTTTTAATCGAGAATATGCAAAATACACACACATCTACGTATGCACAAATGTACGTGTATATATATA
>NW_026381365.1:0-351 GCF_001194135.2 Octopus bimaculoides | reverse complement strand
TTCGTTCGTTCGTTCAGTCGCTCGTTCCTTCGTACGTAAGTACGTTCGTTAGTTCCGTTCGTTCCTTCGTTCGTACGTACGTTCATTTCTTTGTTCGTTCGTAGTTACATATGTTCGTTCGTTCTTTCTTTCGATCGATCGAACATTCTTTCTTTGGTTCGTTCGTTCGTACGTACTTATGTACGTTCGTGTTCGCTCATACGTACGTACGTATATTCGTCCGTCCGTTCGTTTGTTCGGTCTTTCGTACGTGCGTTCATTCATACGTATATTCGTTCGTTCCATCGTACGTACTTATGTACGTTCGTTCGTTCGTTCTTTCTTTCGATCGATCGAACATTCTTTCTTTGG
>NW_026381364.1:0-391 GCF_001194135.2 Octopus bimaculoides | reverse complement strand
TTATTATTATTATTATTATTATTATTATTATTATTATTATTATATACACGTGTGTATGTGTCGAAAACAGACGAAAATCGACTTTGCAGCCGCTAATGAGAATGCTAGATGTATTTTTGTCTCATAAGGCGTTGTCAGTAACATGTAGACATAGACAACCGTATACTAAGACGTTGTATATAGCGTATTTTTACTCAGCCGGGTGGCTAATTCCAACACCAGTAATTTTTCATTCACTATTTTCTCATATCGGTGACGGCAGATTTCATATTAGCATGCAGTTGACTGCGAGTACATGCTACTGACATCGCCCAATTACGCAGAAATGCTGCATCTAGCATTCACACCAACTACTGCTTGGATGATTTTCATTTCTTTTCAATATTTATAT
>NW_026381363.1:0-345 GCF_001194135.2 Octopus bimaculoides | reverse complement strand
CACTGGAGTCAATGTAATCGACTAGTCCCCCTCCCCAACAAATTTCAGACCTTTTCACCTATGCTAGAAAAGACTTTTAATAATACTTTTGAAGTGGTGGACTGAGTGAATTTTTGATTGTCGGACAAAATGTCTTGTTTTATTTCATCCAGTTCTTTGGGTTCTAATTGCACAGATTTTAGTTTTCTCTTTCATCTTTCCGAGGTAGGTAAAATAAAATATCAATCACATACAAAGGTCGATTTAATTGATTAATCCGTCTCCCCATCAAAGCTTTGACCTTCTACTTATACAGGGAATTATTATTATTATTATTATTCAGTAGTTTTATTTTTATAACGTGCT
>NW_026381362.1:706-956 GCF_001194135.2 Octopus bimaculoides | reverse complement strand
ATGATGATGATGATGATGATGATGATGGTGGTGCTGGTGGTGTGAAGATGTTCCCGTTTCGACTTTTAGCCAAATGATTCACTATTAACAAAGGGCACATCTTTGTTTAAACACACACACACGTGTGTACGTATGTGTGTTTGTCCTTCCTACATAGATATATACGCAGATACATAAGTACATTTATACATGAGCTCTACGTATGTATATATGTATGTATGTGGATGTGTATATGTATATATATATATAT
>NW_026381362.1:559-696 GCF_001194135.2 Octopus bimaculoides | reverse complement strand
TATATATATACATATATGCATATACATACAAACATATATACATACATGCATACATACATACAAACCTAATACATACAAGTATACATACACACATACATACATACAAACATACATACAAACATACATATATACATGCA
>NW_026381362.1:0-549 GCF_001194135.2 Octopus bimaculoides | reverse complement strand
ACACATACATACATACAAACATACATACAAACATACATATATACATGCATACATAGTGCGTTATTGTTACAGCTATGTTTATTTTTTATACACAATCCTCATCTTTGTGTTTTCGCAGAAGAAATTGTGTTAAGACATACACATGTTATGTACATAAACCTAAATATGTATATATAAAGATTTCTGTATGTATGTATGTATATATGTATGTATGTATATGTGTGTGCGCACGAGCGCGTGTGTGTTTCTATGCAAATATCTCTATATATAAAGTTTTTGTTTTTAATATATACACGTAAATGTATGTATATGTTTTTATTACATGTGTATACACCAACATACATATAGATCCATACAAACACACACACACACACACAATTGTGTATATTTGTACATGTGTACACGAAACGTGCATATACGTTTAAGAAAACAAGTGGTGCCCGCCAATTCAGAAAGATCCATTCATACACATACATATACACCTGTATAAATACATACAAATATACATATATGCATGTACGTATATATATATATACATACATACATACA
>NW_026381361.1:0-436 GCF_001194135.2 Octopus bimaculoides | reverse complement strand
AGTTATTTAAAAATGCTATGCGAAAGGTAATCAATAATATTAATATGCTGACTTTTTGTTTTTGTACGTACCTGTTGTGTGCGTCACTTACTTCAAAGAACTGGCAAAGTGAAAGAGGAAGTAAGAGATAGAAAGAGAAACAGTGAACGGTGACAGCATTCGTTTTGGGTTTCAGAGAAGAAGTAAGAGAGAAAGAGATAGAGACAGTGAGAAGCGACAGTGTTCGTTTTGTGTTTTTAAATGTTTATCACATCGCAAGAGGAGTAGATACATGTACACATTGTTAAATCAAAAGCTGGAGAGAAGAGGGACACAAGGGAAGTGAAATAGACAGTAGGTACACAAATCCAAAGAAATCTTCATACATGGATACATAGACACAGCAAACATTGGCTGTCAGTTTTACTTTTCATTAATTACCACAAGGATAAAAGTT
>NW_026381360.1:0-304 GCF_001194135.2 Octopus bimaculoides | reverse complement strand
TTATAGGCCGGTAGTTTTTTGGGTCTTTGGTTTCGTTATTTTGGGGGAGGGGGTAAGTAATACTATTTACCATCTAATGGAGAGTTTTTTCCGAGTCTTTCATAATACTATTAAATAGTATTACTAACATTTTGTGTGCGGACGAGAGTGATGAGAGCCAGAAATATGGTACTCTATCAGTACCAGGGGATTACCACTTATGAGCCTTCGTTAGTGACCCCCTTAGGTCGGCGATTGAGATGTCTTCCCATACCTGTAGGCATCTTGGGTGCGTTTGATCCAGTCTGCATTTTCATTGTATGGT
>NW_026381359.1:0-243 GCF_001194135.2 Octopus bimaculoides | reverse complement strand
TATATATATATATATATATATTTATTATGTGTGTAAATTTTATTTGTATATACATGTATGTGCGTATAATGGGAGGTATTGGATGCTGATCAATTTGGGACAAAGCCTTTTTGATGAACAATAAACTAGTCAATAATTAATTTAAATAAAGAGTTTTGGGACCCGTCAATTTAGATAGCAACAACTGGTTGATTACATTATCTAGAGTTATAATAAGCAGCTTCTGTTATGTGTGTGTGTGTG
>NW_026381358.1:0-254 GCF_001194135.2 Octopus bimaculoides | reverse complement strand
CTCCTATCCTACTCATTCCTCCTCCTCCTCTTTTGCTGTGTCCAACCAACTCCTTGGGTCAGTACTAATCACTATGTCAGCTCCTTCTTCCCCTGAGTATTATCCCTCTAGACTTCCCTTCCTGCTTGTATCTTTCTCACAGTTGTTGACTTACAAAGGTTAAAGAGAAACACTAATAACACCCATCTCAGTAGTCAAGGAAGGCTTGTGAAGGCTATGGCCACTGATCCTTCCTCTAGACTAAGCACGTAAAA
>NW_026381357.1:0-587 GCF_001194135.2 Octopus bimaculoides | reverse complement strand
ACCGGGACATGCTATGTCGATTATCATGCATGTTCTTTCTTTTTTATTCATCACAGCAATGTCCGGTTTCCCATGTTTGGTTAGGTTTGGTTAGGTGAAAGCACTGAATCATTGCAACCCATAGGATTTTGCATCCTAAGATCAGTCCTTACCACTCCATCCCATGTCTTCCTGGGTCTCCTTCTTTTACGGGTACTATCCACTTTCAACAACAGGCGCTTCTGTATATAGCCGTCTTCACTCATACGCACCACATGTCCAAACCAATGCATTCTCCTCTCCTGCACGCCACATTTAATCTCTCTTATGCCTAACTTTTCTCTCAACGCAGTTGTGCTTTGTAGGTCATGCTCACTGATGTTGTAAATCCAATGGGGTATACCACCTTTATTCCTCTCCAGCCTACGCATTTCCTCCACAGTCAAAGCCCTTGTCTCACTGCCATGTAACATAGATGTTCTCACACAAGCATCATACAATCTTTCACTTGAGAGAGAATCATTTTGCTGCCAACAGAGGTAGTAGTTCTCTGAGCTTCCTCCATCCAATTCTTATTCTAGAAACAATACTTTCAGAGCATTCACCAC
>NW_026381356.1:0-218 GCF_001194135.2 Octopus bimaculoides | reverse complement strand
TATATATATGCGTATGCACACGTGTATATTGTCGGGTGTGTGCGTGAGTGCACGCATGTATGTTTGTGTCTTACAGCTTACGATTTGCATCCGAAGCTGCAACATTAGCGTTGTACAACTTGTATCGTTTCTATATACACGTCACAGTTTTATATACATATAGATATACACATGCACACACACACATATATATACACACACACACGCACACACACTTG
>NW_026381355.1:0-384 GCF_001194135.2 Octopus bimaculoides | reverse complement strand
ATAATAATAATAATAATAATAATAATAATAATAATAATAGTAATAATACACGCTTCAAATTTTGATTGAAGGCCTGCTATTCCGGTGGAGGGGATAAGTCGATTACATCGACCCTATTGCCTGCCTAGTTCTTATTTTCTCGGCGCCGACAGGATGAAAGGCAAAGTCGACCTCGTCAGAATTTGAACTCAGAACGTAAAGCGCTAGGAAATGCAGTTAGCCATTTTGAACAGCGTGCTTACGATTCTGTCAGTTGGGAATATCACCAACAACAACAACGGTAGCAGAAGCAGCAGTAGGAGTATCAGCACAGTGGCAGCAACAGCAGCGGAAGAAGTAGTAGTTGCAGTAGTAGTAGTAGTAGTAGTAGTAGTAGTAGTAGTA
>NW_026381354.1:0-289 GCF_001194135.2 Octopus bimaculoides | reverse complement strand
ATATATATATATATATATATACGTATGTATTTGTGTGTGAGTGTGTAAACATATATTTTTAACTATTTCTCTCTCCGTCTCTCTCTCTCTTTCATATACATACATGCTTATGTATACATACACACAAACACATACACACTCACACAGATGTATATTCTACTTGTGTTTACCTGGAAACCTTATGTATATATATGTCTGTGTGTTATGTATGTGCAATTATATAAATGTATAAGTGTGTGTAAATATATATATGCATGCATATATATATGTATATATATGTGTATGTATA
>NW_026381353.1:0-677 GCF_001194135.2 Octopus bimaculoides | reverse complement strand
TAGTAGTAGTAGTAGTAGTAGTAGTAGTAGTGGTAGTAGTGGTAGTAGTATCATCATTATTCAGGCCACTACCTGTAATCGAACTCGGAATTTTGTGTTTAGTAGCCCGCGCTCTTAACCACTACTAACTCCAAGATTCCGAGTTCGATTCCAAGTAGTGACCTGAATAATAATGATAATGATAATGATAATAATAATAATAATAATAATAATAATAATAATAATAATAATAATAAAAATAATAATAATAACAACAACAACAACATCGAAAAATACCTAAGGAATGAGAACCCAGGTTCGAAATTTCTCCAAGACACTTGATGAAGGTTGGAGGGTATATCAGCCGAAACGTTGTGTTAACAACAAACAAGATGAGGACAAATTTCCGTCAATTGTAAATAATGTAAATGATGTATCATGAACTGTTACTTTCTCAGATGCTGCACGGTCAGTGAACAGGTCGCGGTCTCAAAGAGACGAAAATATTTTTGCAAATTAAACTTAAATGCTGAAGTGAATCTAACGGTTTTTGTGTGTTTTTTGTGGAGGCGCAATGGACCAGTGGTTAGGGCAGCGGACTTGCGATCATAGGATCGCGATTTCGATTCCCAGACCGGGCGTTATGAATGTTTATTGAGCGAAAACACATAAAGCTCCACGAGGCTCCGGCAAGGGAT
>NW_026381352.1:0-297 GCF_001194135.2 Octopus bimaculoides | reverse complement strand
GTGTTTGTGTATCTCTGTGGGTGTGTGAATGCATGTTTGCATGTGTATATGTGTGTGTGTAGTTGCATGTGAATGTATGACCACATGTCTTCATGCATTAGTGTATGCGTGTGTATACACAAACATGCACACACACATCCATTCATACATGTACACATACACACACACACACATATATATACACACACACGCGGTGTGGTGGGGTTCTGTGAGCATTCGAATTTTTAATGTTTATTTTTAGATAATCTAATAATGAATTGTGTATGTTTGTTTATATGCACACACACACACACACAC
>NW_026381351.1:0-252 GCF_001194135.2 Octopus bimaculoides | reverse complement strand
ATATATATATATATGTATGTATATATATATATGTATATATATACGTATATGTATGTATGTATAAATGTACGTGTGTATATATACATGTATATAGGTATACGCACACATATATATATATGTATGGAAGTATGTATGTGTATATGAAGATATTCATGTTTGTATAGATGCAAGCTTATGTCTTTGTGTGTGTGTGTGTGCATATCTTTATAAAGATGTGTGTGTATGTATGTATGTATGTATGTATATATATAT
>NW_026381350.1:0-205 GCF_001194135.2 Octopus bimaculoides | reverse complement strand
TTTGGTAATTCGTATTTTGAAAGTGAATTTTCTGTTTGGTTGTTGTTTCTAGCTTGTCGAACTTTCCGGTTGGAGTCTACTTAAAAATTGAAGCTTTTGAAAACCCCCAAAACACGTTTTCAAAATTTTAATTTTCCTCCTCTCCAACCCCTCTTGTTTTTTCATATTCGTTTACAGCAAGTTGTTTTACACTTATATAGGTAGG
>NW_026381349.1:0-279 GCF_001194135.2 Octopus bimaculoides | reverse complement strand
GTGTGTGTGTGTGTGTGTGTGTGTGCATGCATGTGAGATATACGACTTATGAATGTATCAATATGCGTGTGTTTTCCGGGCCAACTATAGTCAGAGTGTAGCCGGTACAATTGTGCGTGAACTGGAGAGCCGAAATACACCCTATGAATATCAGATGCAGTACTCCTTAAAAAATAACACAACAAATTTCATAGCTGATGCTGGAAAGCTTTTTGCTTTTCATCTCGCACTCACAGAGACTCGCACACAGACAAACACACATACACTCTCCCTGTTTCA
>NW_026381348.1:0-222 GCF_001194135.2 Octopus bimaculoides | reverse complement strand
TATATATATATATATATATATATATGTATGTATATATATACATGTGTGTGTGTATGTATGTATATGTATAAATATATATGTGTGTGTATACATTGATCTTTTTGTATATATTACATAATATATTACAGATATACATATATATATATATGTATATATATATGGGTGTGTGTAAATATGTGTGTGCGTGTGTATATATATATATATATATATATATATATATAT
>NW_026381346.1:0-563 GCF_001194135.2 Octopus bimaculoides | reverse complement strand
CACCACCACACACACACACACACACGAGCACACGCACGAGCTGTAGTTGATGAATTTATGCAAACTCAGCCTACCAATTTCAAATATTGTCAAAGTGATTTGTCATCTCCAGTATTGATGAGTTTGCAAAAAGGTTTTAAAGAAACGAAAGGGCGGTGTGAAGAAGAAAGAAAGAAAGACAGAGGAGGATAATTCAACCAAAATGGGCGAAGTCATGAAGTGTTGTTAAACTTCGTTTTATATCGTAATTTTATCTTTTTATCATTTGCTTGTTTTAGTCATTGGAACGCGGCCATGATGGGAGCACTGCTCCTGAAAGGTTTTTAGACGAACAGATCGATCCTAACAGATCCCTAACTTATTTTATCGGTTGTTTTTGCCAAACAGCAACGTAAACAAATCGTAACCGGTTGTTAAGTGGTGGAAGGGTGAACGCAAACGTGAAGGAGCACACAGACTTACAGACACGCAAACACACACGTATTTAATTATATATATATATATATATATATAAGAAGCCATGACAGAAGCCATGATAGATCGTTGACCAAACACCATTCAAT
>NW_026381345.1:251-380 GCF_001194135.2 Octopus bimaculoides | reverse complement strand
CACAAAGACGCATACACACAAACACACACAGATACGCCTATACACTTACATATACATTCATACACTTACACACACACACACACACAAAGACGTATACACACAAACATACACTTACAAACGCACACACAC
>NW_026381345.1:0-133 GCF_001194135.2 Octopus bimaculoides | reverse complement strand
CGCTGCGAGTGAAAGGAGTCAAAAAGCCTCGAATTTTTGCAGATTTTCTCATCGCAGTTATTCCCCTTTGTATGTATTAACACTACGAGTTTCTCAGTTCTCTCCCTTTATTATTTTTTTGGTTTCTTTTTTA
>NW_026381344.1:1246-1372 GCF_001194135.2 Octopus bimaculoides | reverse complement strand
GTGTGTGTGTGTGTGTGTGCCTGTCAATCCCTCTGTCTGTCAGTGCCTTTGTCTGTAAGATTGCCTGTGTGTCTGTCTTTATTTCTGGGCACCTATCTGTTGATCTATCTATCCATCCGTCCATCC
>NW_026381344.1:429-1088 GCF_001194135.2 Octopus bimaculoides | reverse complement strand
GAGAGAGAGAGAGAGAGAGCGAGAGGAAGTTAGAATTATTAGTTTAAAGTTGGGGGAGGACAGGCGCGGTGTGGTTAGATGTCACTGTTGATACAACAACAACAACGGTGCCACTGCAAAACAAATATGGTACTTACCATTCTACTAATCATTATGAAAATACTTGAAGAAAGTCAAGGAAGAATATCTCTATCAACAGACGTCTGGCTTGTTTTCATATTGTGGGGGTGGAGGTGGGGGGTGGTTGTGATAGTAATGGTGGTAATGATGATGTCGGTGGTGGTGGTGGTGGTGGTGGTGAAGACCCTATTTTTCCATTCACTTATTTATTTACTTGTTTATTCATTGTTCCTCTTTTGTTATTGCCGTTATGTTTTCGTGGTGTTTACATTATGTAAACGTCCCTTATCTGCCCTACCTGTCTACCTACCTACCTACCTACCTACAAACCTACCTACATCTTGTACCCCGAGACCTGACTGGGCAGAAGTAGAACAACAAACCTCTCCCGTTATCTATATACCTGTCTGTCTACCTGCGAGTACCTGCCTGTGTATCTTATCACACAGCCTACCTAAGTTAGTAACTACGCAGGTAGTGTGTGATACCTGTGTGTGTGTGTGTGTTGTCGTCAGCGATGAAGTCTTTGCCAGGTGACT
>NW_026381344.1:0-232 GCF_001194135.2 Octopus bimaculoides | reverse complement strand
ACACACACACACACACACACACGCTCACACACACAAAGAATTATGATCGAATGTTCGTAGTAATTTGTAATTAAAATAATACAGTGTTAGATATATATTCGTCGTGGCTGTGTGGTAAGTAGCTTGCTTTCCAACGACATGGTTCCGGGTTCTGTCCTATTGTGTGGCACCTCGAGCAAGTTTCTTCTATTATAGCTTCGGGCCGACCAAAGCCTTGTGAGTGGATTTGGTA
>NW_026381343.1:0-375 GCF_001194135.2 Octopus bimaculoides | reverse complement strand
TAGGGACAGCTAGGTTACTTAGGAGGGTTCTTGGCATCTAAGGTTACTTGCTGTAACCCAACAGGAGGGTTCTTGGCATCTAAGGCTACTTGTAGCCCGATGTTAGGATTCGTTTCTTTTCCAAACAGTCTAATGAATCCTATCCTAACCACCACTACGTCTAAGCAAGTTGTGTTAAATTGTAATCTATCTTACTGGGACAAATCAACTACCTTGTAACTATCTTTCTCCTGCGTCACCCACGTTCTTTCAGATAGCAATGCATGTTGTCCCTTTGATAACACTTTCTTCTTTTCTCACACAGCCTTATTTCTTTCTATTTCGCTTTTTTCTCATATATATACATACATACATACATATATATATACATATATA
>NW_026381342.1:0-213 GCF_001194135.2 Octopus bimaculoides | reverse complement strand
ATAACTCACGTTAATTTTGACCATGCGACATCAAGACCACGTGAGGCAGGTTTAACCGCAAGAAGTTCGTACGGGTCTCTTTTCTGTGCGGGACTATTTATGATACACACTGAATTGAATTCATTAGGGTGAGGAATTTTGAACTCACTGGCCGATAAATTTCTTTGTAGTTTTGGAATCAGTAGTTCTTTGGCTGCTATTTCTGAATTCTCA
>NW_026381341.1:7142-9898 GCF_001194135.2 Octopus bimaculoides | reverse complement strand
ATATATATATATATACATATATATAGGAAAAGAGAGAGAGAGAGAGAGAGTAGTGACTGAAAGAGAGCAATTAGGTAGAAGAGACGCATGCAAAGCAAAGGCAGATTTGTAGATACATACATATAAATATTATAAGCATATCAATACACAGATACATATATATATATATATACACACACAGAGGTGTGTAGTACATGATGGTGTTAGTGTGAAGATACCTGTAAGCTATATATTTCTCAAGTGTTGTAAAAAGGAAAAAATAAGTTAAGAAAATAAGTAAAAAAAAATTGTGTGTGTGTGTATATATATATATATATATATATATATATATATATATATATATATATATATATATATATATATATATATCAAACAAGACATACATAACAAGCAAACATAAGCGCCCCATAAACTCTGATTAGATTATAAACATTAGCAAATAACCGTAATTTGGTTCTGTTTTTGTTGTCGTTGTTGTTGTTATGGCTGTTGTTGTTGCTGGTCGTAGTTGAGGTGGTGATGTCATTGTTGTTGTTGTTGTTGTTAGTTTGATTGCTATTATTGTTGTTCTTCTTCATGCTCCTGATGATGCAGTTATATCTTTTTAGCTATTTTTTTTTATTGTTGCTTTTATTGTATATTTGTTGGTATTTGTATTATAATTGTTACAATCGTAATGGTTATCTATCGTTGTTATTGCAACTACTTTTCTTGTTTTAGATAATGTCGTTGTTATCCCCTTTTCTCTTGGAAATATACTCTTTACTTTTTTACTTGTTTCAGTCATTTGACTGCGGCCATGCTGGAGCACCGCCTTTTAGTCGAGCAAATCGACACCAGGACTCATTCTTTGTAAGCCTAGTACTTACTCTATCGGTCTCTTCTTTGCCGAACCGCTAAGTTACGGGGACGTAAACACACCAGCATTGGTTGTCAAGCGATGGTGGGGGGACAAACACAGACACACAAACACACACATATATATATATATATATATATATATATATATATATATATACACACACACATATATACGACGGGCTTCTTTCAGTTTCCGTCTACCAAATCCACTCACAAGGCTTTGGTCGGCCCGAGGCTATAGTAGAAGACACTTGCCCAAAGTGCCACGCAGTGGGACTGAACCCGGAACCATGTGGTTGGTAAGCAAGCTACTTTCCACACAGCCACTCCTGCATCTATATAGTCATTTTTTTTTAGATGTTATTGAAAGTATCGCTGTTGCTGTTGTTTTGGTTGTTGTTGTTGTTGTTGTTGTTGTTGTCGTGATTGTGTTTGTCATTGTGGCTGTTATGGAATGATGCAGTTATTTCCCTTTTTGTTGTTATCAATATTATTGTATTTGTTATTGTTCAAGTTATCGTTCTTGATGATTGCGCAGTTACTTACCACGTAGCCGATGACATTGTTGTTGTTATTGCTATTGTAGATATTATTTTTGTTGTCATTCATCCTGTTGATGACACAAGTATTTCTTTTGTTTACTTGTTTCAGTCATGTGATAGTGGCCATGCTGGAGCACCACCTTTAGTCGAGCAAATCGACCCCAGGACTTATTCTTTGTAAGCCTAGTACTTATTCTATTGGTCTCTTTTGCCGAACCGCTATGTTACGAGGACGTAAACACATCAGCATCATGCTATAGTTGGTCGTCCGTTAGGTTCAGATTTCACACCTGAGGCTGAAGCTAGAGATCCGTAGTAGGCTTCCGAGTTGGCAGGGCGAGTATCTAAAGTCAATTAGAATATTTAATTAGAGTAAGATGAATCAAAAATGGAGAACTTGAAGTAATTATTGCTTTACAGCTGTTTCTTGGATATCCCAAGGTATGTGTCAGCATCTCTATACACTGGGTATTTCGTCATCAGAGACAAGTTGTAAATGTAGCAAAATTCCAGATGTAGAATTCAGTTTATAAAAGAAT
The DNA here is from genome assembly GCF_001194135.2 of Octopus bimaculoides. Lineage (NCBI taxonomy): Eukaryota > Metazoa > Mollusca > Cephalopoda > Octopoda > Octopodidae > Octopus > Octopus bimaculoides. The sequence goes on along the minus strand of NW_026381341.1, from coordinate 7,956 downwards.
AGAACAGTAGATACATGTATGTGTATGTGTGTGTTTGTGTGTGTAGCCTTCTTTCACTTCTGGACTTAACAGTCGCATAGTAACAGGGCAGGGATAGACAAATGGAGAGAAGGTAGTTACACAAGAACAGTAAACAAAACGATATAAAGATATACCTACACAACAATGGAGAAACAAGTGTGAAAACACTACAGAAAAAAAGAGAAACAAAACAGATCTAAAACTGATGAACAGAGAGTAAGGTAGAAAATACTTGAGAAGCACAATAACTGTTTCAATCTCATCTATTCAAATATATATTTATCCTTATATTTTATGTTTATCTTCATTATAAGTTTAGCCAATCATCATCTTTGGTTATGCAATATATTTTGCAAATGACGGATACTACAAAACTTTAAACTTGTAAAAAAAGCCAGCCGTCTTCATTATTTTCATATTTTACTTCTCTATTACAATGGTTGAAGCAAGCTACAATTCTCTTCCTTCATTTTCTGTAATTATTATTCGGAATATTATCAACGTTCTTCCATTATTATTATTATTATTATTATTATTATTATTATTACCGAAATATATTTTTGTATAATTTACCGTTTTTATCATAATTTGTATATGTGTGTGTGGGCGTGTGCGTGTGTGTGTGTATGTGTGTGTGTGTGAGTGTGTGCGTGGTATCTCGCCGCACACCTTTTTAACGTTTTTTGTAAAATTTATGACATTATTACCAATACTTTTCTTTCTCTTTCATCAATTGATTTACAAATTCCGTGTTGGTGTTGTGTTTACAATTTAACAACTAAACGAGTATCTC
>NW_026381341.1:4477-6707 GCF_001194135.2 Octopus bimaculoides | reverse complement strand
ATTCTTCTTAACCACCATTTATTACGTCAATTCTATATTAATAAACAAACATGATATATATTTTCAACCCGGCTCTTAACACCACCCAAACAGAGCCACAACCCTTTGCAGAAACTTTGTCTCCATTCGTTGCTGGCAAATTACCTCCCTTTAGAAAATAAAGGTGATCTATCATTATTTGTTTTGGCATTGTGTATGATATTTACATATATAAGGACAAACGTTAATACTCATGTATGCATGAATACTACACACAGATATAAAACCAGAGGGCACGTAGTCACACAGCTTGTTAAATGTACGAATATGTATGCGCCCGTGTCTATCTATCTATCTATATACTCTTTTTCCTCTCTTTTACGCTTTTACTTATTTCAGTCATTTGACTGCGGCCATGCTGGAGCACCGCCTTTAGTCGAGCAAATCGACCCCAGGACTTATTCTTTGTAAGCATAGTACTTATTCTATCGGTCTCTTTTGCCGAACCGCCATTTTGCCTTCAGCCATTTGCACGTTAATTTCACGAACAGGCTGTTCCGTTGATCGGATCAACTGGAACCCTCGACGTCGTAAGCGACGGAGTGCCAATAACAATTTAATTTCAATATTTATAAACTATATTCATATCTAAAGAGATTTTGTTTGGTTAGAGAAAAAATATCTCGTAAATTTAAAGGATATATAATATAAGATTCGCTAAGTTTTCTACAGCTAATGAAAATTATTGTGAATATTGGCGTTAAAATAATTAATTTAATTCAGAATGTTATAATAACATGTAAATTTGCATTTAGCTAGAGTACATAGAAATAAGTTTACATTATACTAAGTTAAAGTAATGCAGAAGATGACTATCATGGATTCTTTGTAAACTGCGAGATTCGTATCGCATAGAATAATGGCGAAAATTTAATCAAAAAGCGTTAATGGCCAATAACGTAGTATTTTGTTGAATTGGATAAAAAATATATATCTTTACAAATGATATCGCTATTATCAGGTTATGTTAAAGAAAAAGTAATATATTATGTAAGATCAAGGTATGAATTAAAATAAATTAAGAGAGACGAACAAATATTCAAAAGCTGTTATAAAGATTTAATTCTCAGCGGGAACGTAAGAAAATATATGAAAATTTTATAAACTAAAACAACTAAATAGCTGTAAATGAGAAAAGATGTTAAAACTATTGGATTGAAATTAATGTTCTTCAAAAACATATATTGGAAAACTGCATATGAATAATAAATTAAGCATTCATTTGTATATTTCTATGATATATATTTATATTTATACACACGTGTGTGAACACGTAATTCTAATTCCTTACTCAGGTATGGTTTCCTAATATGTAATATATGAAAGCACATTAATTTATACATAATATGTCTCTTTTATCTTTTATCTTTTGCTGGTTTCAGTCATTTGACTGCGGCTATGCTAGGGCATCGCTTTGAAGGGTTTTAGTTGAACAAATCGACCGCAGGACTTACTTTTTAAAGTCTGGTACTTATTTAATCTATTTCTTTTGCCGAGCCGCTAAGTTACATGAGCGTAAACACACCAATGCCGGACACAAAGACACACACATAGATATATACATATATATGTATACGACGAGCTTCTTTCAGTTTCTGTCTATCAGATCCACTCACAAGACTTTGGTCGGACCGACGCTATAGAAGACAGTTAAACTAGGTGCCACGTCGTGGGACTGAACTCAGAATCATGAGGTTGGGAAACAAGATTCTTTCCACACAGCCATGAACATATATGAGCAACGAAAGGGGTATTAGTTCAGAATAACACTGTAGAAAGCGACAACACTGGGGTATCCACATAAAATATATGATACTAGCAGAAATACCCGGCGTTGCCCGGGTTAAAGAGAATAATGAAATCTAAAAACGCCGTCTAGACTACGCATCATCTTTATATATAGAGATGTATATACACACACGCACCCAAACGCACGTATATATATATGTATATCAATATAAATATATGAAAGTCAATGAAGTTTCGTAAAGGAAGGTGATCATGTACATACTTTCTTGCTGTTGTGATTATAACACCTCATGGTAAACTATGTTCCTTGTTTTCCCTTGTGGAGCATACACAAATAGGTTTTTTGTTGCTGCCCACTCTTGAGCAGCCAACATACAGTTGTCCATGTGAGAAGCAGGGCTCTTCCAAGAGAAGACCAGCTACAGACAGTGTTTGACCCTGA
>NW_026381341.1:0-4429 GCF_001194135.2 Octopus bimaculoides | reverse complement strand
ATAATTTCCAAATTTCATAAAGATCCATTCAGTACTTTTGACGTAGTTTTGGATAAGAAAACAAATGACTAATGTGTGTGTTTGTGTGCATGTGTATGTGTGTGTGATGGGTGTATATATGTATAGATATCTGTATGCATGTATATATGTATATATGTGTACATATTACATGTACATCTATATATATATATACATCTACACATATGTATACATATACATGTATGTATAGATCTATATATACATATACGTGTACATCTATATGTATACATATACATCTCTCTCTCTGTCTCTCTTTCTCTCTCTGAAAGTATCTGTCATTACAGTATCGAAATAGTGTACATATACATGTAGATGTATACATATATTTCTGTCTCTCTCTTTCTCTCTTTCTCTCTCTGTGAAAGTATCTGTCACTACAGTATCGAAACTGTGATTGTTTCAGTTAGTGGAATAGTTTTATTTTTAAAGTGAAAGTATTTGACATGAGTGTTTTTGTTTCACTTTTAACACGTAATACTTAAATAGTGGAGGAGATATTATGTTGCCATGTGCTCGAACTCTGCAAGAAGTTAATAATTTTTTTGACTAAAACACAACTGGAACCCTAAGTAAGGCATGTGTAAAATTTGAATGAAATTGGTTGCGTAGTTCTCGAGTTTTAGGGATTCACACAGACAGACAGACAGACAGACAGACAGACAGACAGACAGACAGACAGACAGACAGACAGACAGACAGACATTCTCATTTTTATATATATAGAAGATAAATATCAATATTGATATTACCAATAAATGAAAGGCGGCTAGGGGCAGAATTGTCAGCGCACTGAGCAAAATGCTTAGTGGCATTTTATCCATCTTGCCAATCTGAGTTCGATCACTGTCATAGTTTACCTTGTCTTACATCCTTTCGAGGTCGGTAAAATAACTTCAGTACCGAAAACAGTCTCAGCAGTTACATAGAGCAGAGTTAGTTTGATTATTAATTCGGTTCACCTTCACTATCATTAATAGTACTGTTACTGAACGCATCATACCTACTAATGATTAAGCTAAATCTGCCCTTGTAAATTTCGTATTAAATTAATATGCCCCATGCATAAACATTGCCTTACGAAAAATATAGTGTATAAGTGCACTATCACAGCCGCTGGTATAGTAAATGTTTATATTGAGGTGTCCACTTCGTCATTCAGACTTCGATGGAATAATCACAAATCTACGTTTAAGCATAACGAAAAGGTTAATAACACATTAGATAAGAGAAGCGACTTTAAAATTATTATTTCAACTCTTACGTAAGCTCTTCCTCGGTTAACACAAAAAAAAATATGATCAAACAACGGAATTTGCAGAAGGATTGAACCCAAGACCATATGCTTAAAATGTCATATTATTAGCCACTCAGCCATACCTGCTCCAAGAACAAAGCTACAATAGCAACGACAACAACACCATTTTTTGTGCTGCTCTTTTCTCTAACTTCAAATCTCATTAGTGTTTGCAATCAATTTCCATAAAAATTATTTGTATTTTTAACCAGGTAACTTCCAAAAGCGCACATATACACGTATAAAATACACACAAGAAACATATATGCATAAGCGTATACAGACATACATACATTACTTACAAACACACGCACACACACATATAAACACATAGATAGGCCTACACTCGCAGATACTTACATTACAAACAGAAGAACAAATAATAGACACGAACACATATATAGAAATACTTACAGATATAGGCACACCTATATACACTTATATACACATATTTCCGTATAACAGTAACCTTACACTATGATACCTATACATATATACACACACACAATTTTTCTTATATATACACATGTATATATATATATATATATATATATATATATATATATATATATATATATATATATATATATATATATATATATATACTAGTATATGTTTGTGTATGTATGTATGTATGTATACAAGTATGCACCCACATACACTAATGGTTTTCGATACATATATATATATATATATATATACAAGCACGAAGAGGGCAACATGTACATACACCTACACACCCAGACACATATGCACATAGACTAACACTTACATACATGCAATCACATACACTCACACATGTGCACACACATTCTGAAAATGTCATACACATTATATATATCTGTTTCTACACGTTATACATCCACTCGGCTTCCTTCCACCACAGAAGCAATTCAACATTAAATTAAAAACGAAAATGAAATTAAATAATAATAACAATAATAATAACAATAATAATAATAATAATAATAATAATATTCAAAACTTCAAATAATTCAATACTATTAACAGAAGATTTGTTTCTCTCTTTTTATATAAAGTCAAAAATATTTTTCTCTCTTCACCGTAAAATTAATACGCATTCCAATACAGAGAGACGAAAATTCGACAAAAAAAGTAAAAAAGAAAACGAAGAAAAAAATAGATAGAGATACAACTATATAAAACACGTTAGTAAATAAATGTCGATGGGAAAAGTAAAAGAAAACCAGGAAAAAACGAAATGGAATGCGTATGAGATTTTTCAAAGGCAAATATTCTGACCCTCTGGATACAATTTGGAATAAATATTTTTCTCTATGAACCTGGCTGAAATGCCGATAACCATTTTGCAGTCAGACGAGAGCAAACAATGTTGAAATAAGTGATTAATTTTCAGAAGAGAAACAGATTGTGTTTGGTTGTGCTATGTTCTTGCGTATGGTCATGTGTTTGTGGTGTGTGTGTGTGTGTGTGTGTGTGTGTGTGTGTGTGTGTGTGTGTGTGTGTGTGCGTGCGGTCGATGAATGTGGTTAATGCGTGTGTACGCACACGTATAGCGATAAATATTGGTACGCACACACCTACACATACAAGTACACACGCGCACGCACACACAAATGTATACACACACACACACATATATATATGTACATTATATATATAAGAGAGAGAGAGAGAGAGGGACAGAGATATGCATATATATATGTCTGTGTATATATGTATTCGTAAATTGATGCTTGCATACATACACGCACACATACATGTGTGTGTGTGCTTGTGTATTCCTGCCTCTGTGTGTGTGTGTGTGTGTGTGTGTGTGTGTGTGTGCGCACACTTATATATTTCTATGTTCTTTAATACGCAATATCGGTGATGATTTTCTGGAGTAATTACGTGTTTCATGTAGACTTACTTGGCGGATAATGCCACGCAAGTACAGTTGCACATTGCAATAAACAACTATTGAATAAATAAACAAATAAATAAATAAATAAGTAAATAAGTAAATAAATAAATAAATAAAAACTTAAAGGTACCACAAAACTTAGAACGTAATGACAATGTAAAAACATATATGGGCGACAATAGGAAAATGTTTCTTATCATTGGCAGATAGGAAAATGGTACTAAAGTTAAAGGTTTACTCAGAGACAAAACAATTTCACAAAGATAAAGACAACACTAAACATAAAAATGTAAGATTACATATTGGTGACGTCATAATAATTTTCAAACTACCCAGTAAACGTGAAATGATTCCGTTCTGGAACAGTGGATCTTGAAGGACATGCTGGCACTCCGTCGCTTACGACGTCGAGGGTTCCAGTTGATCCGATCAACGGAACAGCCTGCTCGTGAAATTAACGTGCAAGTGGCTGAGCACTCCACAGACACGTGTACCCTTAACGTAGTTCTCGGGGATATTCAGCGTGACACAGTGTGTGACAAGGCTGACCCTTTGAATTACAGGCACAACAGAAACAGGAAGCAAGAGTGAGAGAAAGTTGTGGTGAAAGAGTACATCAGGGTTCGCCACCATCCCCTGCCGGAGCCTCGTGGAGCTTTAGGTGTTTTCGCTCAATAAACATTCACAACGCCCGGTCTGGGAATCGAAACAGCGATCCTATGACTGCGAGTCCGCTGCCCTAACCACTGGACCATTGCGCCTCCACTCTTGAAGGACATAAAGCTATAAATATTAGCATGTAAATACTGGGTTGATAAAACCTTTTACTATTATATGTATTATATATAGTAGAGTTCTATATTTAAGAGATGAGGAATTATGTACATTATTTACAATGTAAATAATGTAAATATGACATATAGCTTTATGTGCTTTGAGAATGAAGGCGTGTGGCTTAGCGGGTAGGGTATTCAGCTCACGTTTGTAAGGTTGTAAGTCCAATTCTAACATGTTGTGTCCTTGAGCAAGACACTTGATTTCACGTTGCTCCACTCCACTCAGCTAGTAAAAATGAGTAGTACTTGTATTTAAAAGGACCAGCCGTGTCAGATTTTGTGTCACGCTTAACTTCCTTGAAAACTACGTTAAGAGTACACATGTCTCCCCTTCGTAAACATAAGGACACAGGAAATGTGTCAAGGCCGACA
>NW_026381340.1:0-297 GCF_001194135.2 Octopus bimaculoides | reverse complement strand
AAAGCACAGAAAACAAATTTTTTTTGGACAACGGTAGGAACACACAGGAAAACAGGCCACATAGAGAACATTTCCTTCATCAGCTGCCCCTATTCTAAGAGTGTGTCCTACCCTTATCTTCAAAATGCTTAGTTTAGAATAGAGGCAGCTGATGAAGGAATAATTCCATAAGTGGGTTGTTGTTTTCCTATGTTTTCATTCTGTTGTCTGTAAACAAAGTGCGTTTTGTTTTTATGTTCCCGTTCATTGTTCTAACGTCCTGTACCCGAATATGCATCTATATACACATGTAGATGT
>NW_026381339.1:0-224 GCF_001194135.2 Octopus bimaculoides | reverse complement strand
CTCTCTCTCTCTCTATCTATTTATCTCTCTCTCTATCTATCTATTTATCTCTCTCTCTCTGTGTAGATATGTATATTGTATATGTGTATTTATTTATATAAATATATATATATATATATATATATGTATGTACATGTGTGTGTATGTATATGTATATATGTATACATACACACACACACACACACATATATATATATACGTGTGTGTATGCATGTATATATATA
>NW_026381338.1:0-429 GCF_001194135.2 Octopus bimaculoides | reverse complement strand
CATGGAAAGCGGACGTTAAACGATGATGATGATGATGATGATGATAGATGTATGAAGATAGATAAGGCTGGTCTATGGGATTACCTTGGGTTTCATGTCCATAAATTGCTTACCTTTACAATGTATCATTAGACCTCAAAACCTGTGCCAACAAGTTTTGGGGTCTAATGCCACATATTAGAGGAGGCTCTCAATAATAACAGTGTAGCGAAACGGCAGTGCCCCAGCACAGCTACAGCTCTAAGCTGAAACTAAAATATATATATACTTGCCATGATAGATCGCTGACCACTACACACTTTTTTTTTTCTCCTTGTTTCTCTCCTTGTTCCTTTCTGTGAAAGAACATAAGCTCGAAATGTTAAAGACTTTTCCAATCCCCGAGTGTTATACTAATACATCTGTTTGTTGTCTACACCACCTGTCTTC
>NW_026381337.1:0-289 GCF_001194135.2 Octopus bimaculoides | reverse complement strand
TATATATACATAGGTGTGGGTGTGTTCGAGTGTGTATGTGTATGTATAAAGCTGTTTTGTTGACTCCAAATATATCTCAATATATAGACTTTCAAATGTAAGCTTGGTTTTCACGCCTACACTTTACTCATCAGCATCAATTTAGCAAGAATCTGCTGAGATTTTATTTGCCCTTACTATGACAGAGAAAAAATAACTCGAGTGTCTTGAAGATTTTGGAGTAGGAAGTTTTTTTAAGTTTTATAGATAGATAGATAGATAGATAGATAGATAGATAGATAGATATATA
>NW_026381336.1:0-588 GCF_001194135.2 Octopus bimaculoides | reverse complement strand
TCTCTCTCTCTCACTCTACCTCTTTGACCCTCTCGTCGCTGACTCGTAACGAAAGGGGAACTCTCTTTCTGTCCACTTCCTTCCTAAAGAAAAGACGTGTTTTTTCTGTCTCTTCTCTCATGCACATCTACCTACCGTTCATAATAATTTTTCTATCGTCTTGGCTTAACAGCCCTCACCCTTTGTGTTTACTGTCTTGTTCTCACTGTCCTGTTCTTGTTAACACTTTCAGCCTCCGCAAAAAATTCCAAATTTTATTTAATTTGCTTTGCGGGAAGGACTGTTCTAACGGAGACGCGTATTGTCCTTGCCTTCAAAACGCGGAGTGGATGGAACAGGGACAACTGACAAAGGGGATACTCTTTATGTTGTATGTCCCGTTTCTCTGTTTGTTTTTTTCGTTGTTCGAAAAAAGTTCGTTTTCTGTTTTCGTTTTTATGTTTTCGTTTCTCATTGTGTTTAAAGATTTTTTGATGTCCTGTACCCATATATGCATGTATGTATACATATAGATATAGGTATGTACATATGTGTATGGATGTATGCATATATTTATATATTATTATTATTATTATTATTATTATTATT
>NW_026381335.1:0-471 GCF_001194135.2 Octopus bimaculoides | reverse complement strand
TATATAATCATTTCTGTTTTCCTGTCTGTTTGTGCGCGTATAACTCGAGTATTGTTCATCCCATCGTACTGAAATTTTAAACATGGATATATGAGAGAGCGAGGCCCTCCGTAATCTGAAAAGATTTTCAAAATTGTTAGTTTCAAAGTGAGAATCATTATTTTTGTCCTGTTTATTCCGCCATTAAGAGCAACCAGTTTCTCAGACAGTATTTCGTTAGCAACAAGGGGAGTACAGGATGACAGTCAGCCAAAATCGTCGCTATGCTGTCTCTCTTCTTTTCTCTCCCTGTGCAGTTAATAATCTTAACCTTTAGTTAGTGTCTCATTCAAACTATATAATAGGCAGAATTGTTGGATTAAGACAGTATGGTGATTTGGGGGAGATTTGGCTGGGATCTTTTTTAAAACGGGGGCCACATTTTTTCATTAACGAGACACTTTGAAACTTGGAACACTGGTAGAATGTGTC
>NW_026381334.1:0-221 GCF_001194135.2 Octopus bimaculoides | reverse complement strand
CTTTGATTAAATTTTCCTTCACAACTTCTTGTAGTAGTTTCTCTCTCCATTCTTCCTCTCCAATTTTAGCGAATCTCACCTCACTGTCCGTACTTTTGAATGTTTTAATTCGGTGGTGCGCCTTTATTAGGCGAACCACCTTCTCATTCTTGACATTGAAAGCCACAATTTTATCAGTGTTTTTGAGTCCTTTTAATGTTGGTGGGTGGGGGATGGCAAAA
>NW_026381333.1:0-647 GCF_001194135.2 Octopus bimaculoides | reverse complement strand
TATATATATAATGCTGACATCCCTTTAAGAGGATTTATATCCTTGATTTAGTTATATATATAGATATTGTTAACGAGCAACCTTTAACTTTTTCTATCCAGAAATGTTTTCAACCCAATATTTACATGATTATCTTATTTTTACTTATGAGTTTCCAGATACTCCAAAGCGCGCGTGCGCGTATGTGTGAGTCTGTGAGAGTGTGTGTGTGTACGTTTGTTTGAACACATGTATCATGAAGATGGCATGCTTTGATTTTTCTCTGATGAGAAAAACATCAACCAGGATCAAAAGTCTAAACGAGAAATGACAGCTGGTTATGTACAGACGCTTCTCTTATTGCCAGAGTGAGGCACACTAAGTTTCCAATAATTGTGATGGCTTAAGGAGTGGTGAGTAACGAACGTCTTGTCACCTCACACCTTTCCACAGAACCTTAGAAATTAATGCTGGCAGACATATTGAGGTGCTGGAAACAGTTGCTAAGCCCAAAGAGGATAAAGTACTTAGTGGAAGGCTATACGTGTTTCAACAAGACTCAGCACTTTCTCACAAAGCAAACGTAAGCCATGAATGAATGCCAGACAATCTTTACCATCTTGAAACACTTAAATTGTGGTCTCCAGACTCACCATATTTGTATATAT
>NW_026381332.1:0-312 GCF_001194135.2 Octopus bimaculoides | reverse complement strand
CACAGTGTGATCTCTTTGCCTGCTTAGATATCATGAAATGTAAGTATGTGAAGGGTGTATGTGCGTGTGCGTGTGCGTGTGTGTGTGTGCTTGTATGCGTATTCGTGTTTAAATATGCATATATATCTATGTGCATATGCGTGTATATATTATATACATATATATGTGTAATGCATATATATACATGTATAGACATATATATGAATATATATACACACTGTGTATATACAGATGCATATATGTACACACATATATCTGGGTATGTTTGTGTATGCTGGTCGTGTGAGTGTGTGTGTGTCTGTGAGCACGCAC
>NW_026381331.1:0-254 GCF_001194135.2 Octopus bimaculoides | reverse complement strand
GACAGACAGAGAAAATGAAACACAACACAGATGAAGAAAGACAGAAATTAATAGGAATTGATAGATAGAAACGTAAAGTGAAGTGAAGGAAAGAAAGAAAGAAAGGAAGATAGAAACATATAACACTCTTGTATGTATACCTCTCTGGTGTTAGTGTTTAGTTTAAGCTTAATTTTCCTTTACTCTGGGATTATTGAGTAAGTATTGTTAGTAATCTGCTCATATACATACATACACACATATATATATATATA
>NW_026381330.1:0-290 GCF_001194135.2 Octopus bimaculoides | reverse complement strand
GCCGCCTTAGATATAATAATATATATCTTCTGCTAAGCCTGTTGTCAATTTGGTCCTCTGTATAAACATATGTCACTGGGCAACACCTTGCACCATGGTATCAGATTGATGAAAGCTATTCAAGGATATGTGAACCAAAGCATATACTTGCTAATTATGATATAAATCATGATATAACTGTTATCTCTTTTTGCTAGTTTGAAAAGAACCGTATCTGTACATAATATTAAATGCCTCAGGCAGCTCACTTATGCGTACCTTCCTTCATTGGACACTAAACTCCGCTTGCG
>NW_026381329.1:0-406 GCF_001194135.2 Octopus bimaculoides | reverse complement strand
TTTCTCTTGATTCTGTCTCACATGTTAGTTTCTCTTGATTCTGTCTCACAAGTTTGTCTCTCTGTATTCTGTCTCCTAACAGGTTTGTCTCTATTCTTGTTCACAATTTAGCTTCTTTCAGTCTTGCTACAAGTTTTTCATTGTCCTCTCACACAAACAAATTAGCTTCGTGACAAATAAGTCTCACTTCTCTTTCACAAGTTATTCTCTCTCTATTCTATTTCACAGTTAGTTTTCCTGTTCTGTCTGAACAATTCTCTTCTGTTCCTCAACCAGTTAGTCTCTTTATTCTGTCTCTCAATAAGTTAGATTCTACTCTCTCACAACTCAGTTTCACTCTATTCCGTCCCACACAAATCTTTTCTTCAGCATACCACAACATACACTTTTGTTTTATTGCTCCAGC
>NW_026381328.1:0-377 GCF_001194135.2 Octopus bimaculoides | reverse complement strand
GGAGTTGAGTCTGTAGTTGTATTTTCTTGGTAAGCAGTTTTTTAAGGACTTTGGTTGCCTTTTGCATTTGATTATTTCATAGGATTCAAGTGCCTTCCTAGGGGCTTGCCTCAATAACAGTATGTTATGATGGATAATGCTCAATAGTTTCTAAATTTCTTGGATTGTGTGTTGTAATTAAAGATACAGTTTTAGGTGTAGCTGAACTGTTTTAAGCTTTTTGTAATTCTTCAATGACATTATATACATATATATTTCTTTTGTTCCCAAGTAAGTTAATATTTCAATACACACACACACACACACATATATATATATATATTTACATAGATATTTTTTAGATATTTATTATATATTTTTTTAATCTTTTGAGTGGC
>NW_026381327.1:0-305 GCF_001194135.2 Octopus bimaculoides | reverse complement strand
ATATATATATATATATATATATAATTGCTGTAAAGAAAACATATGGAATTTCAACCAAAAAGAAATTTACCACATCCATATAACTATTTTTTAATAAATACAAAAGACCTGGAAATGCAATTATAATTTTTACTGAAGACAGTCAAAAACATCTAGTTTTTCAGTTAAAATCTTGACCAATTCAAATGCAAAAATTCTTTTTCTTTTTCCACCTTAAAAATCCACTAAGTACTAAACAAACAAGTCTTGACTATACCAATACAAAAGCCATGCCTCTTTACCTCCCATCCTTCTCAAAAAAATTT
>NW_026381326.1:4122-4716 GCF_001194135.2 Octopus bimaculoides | reverse complement strand
GTGTGTGGTGAATATGTATGCATGTATGTGTGTGTGTGTATAAAACAATGCAATACCGTAAAAGTGTTTGAGTTTTCTAATTATTAAAGTCATCATTACGATAACAATACATTTTAGAATATTCTACCAGTTTCCATGCCAAATGTATAAAAATATCTCACAAAGAATTATATATATATATATATATAAACATAGATAGATAGATAGATAGATAGATAGATAGATAGATAGATAGATAGATAGATAGATAGATAGATAGATAGATAGATAGGTGGTTGCATGATAGTGTTGAAAAATTTTTGATAATTGAGATTACCTGCCCTTTTCATTTGGAGTTGATCCCAATTGCCACCAATATATTGTTCCATTTGGATGATACGAATTTGACAAGCGCCGTGCACGAAGCCCTCAGCTTTTGAGCTACTTTTGTAAATTGTCAACTTATAAATAGATAGATAGATAGATAGATAGATAGATAGATAGATAGATAGATAGATAGATAGATAGATAGACAGACAGACAGACAGACAGATAGATAGATAGATAGATAGATAGATAGATAGATAGATAGATAGATAGATAGATAGATAGATA
>NW_026381326.1:0-726 GCF_001194135.2 Octopus bimaculoides | reverse complement strand
TCACATAGACACGAATAAAAGGTGATAGAACCTAAAAGGATAATACGAGTGAAGTCGAATGAAGAAAAAAATATGGAATAAATTCATGCATAATAAAGGCGACTAAAAGTTTAAGGCAATGAAACTAAAATAATATTAATATAAATACAGGCGCAGGAGTGGCTGTGTGGTAAGTAGCTTTCTTACATGGTTCCGGGTTCAGTCCCACCGCGTGGTACATTAGGAAAGTGTCTTCTACTACAGCACCGGTTGCCCAAAGCCTTGTGAATGGATTTGGTAGACGGAAACTGAAAGAAGCCTGTCGTATATATATATATATGTGTGTGTGTGTGTGTGTGTGTGTGTGTGTATATATGGGTGGGTGTGGATGTGTATGTTTGTGTGTCTGTGTTTCTGCCCCCACCATCGCTTGACAACTGATGCTGGTGTATTTACGTCCCCGTAACTTAGCGGTTCGGCAAAGGAAACTGGTAGAATAAGTATTAGGCTAACAACGAATAAGTCCTGGGGTCAATTTGTTCGACTAAATGTAGTGCTCCAGCATGGCAGCAGTCAAATGACTGAAACAAATAACAGAATAAAAGGATATAGATATAAAAAATAAAGTGTAAGTAACCAGATCAGAGTCCATTCAAACCCATTTCTACGCAATATATTTTTCAATATATTTTTCTTCATTCGAGTATAACCAGCCGAAATTGCAAAGATAATCTGGAACTCGACTGA
>NW_026381325.1:0-528 GCF_001194135.2 Octopus bimaculoides | reverse complement strand
ATTTGTATCTAAAGCGTCACCTTTACCTTTGTAGCAGTTGTCTATGGTGCCGCTACATCAGTCATTGGGTATGACTCCCTCGTGTATCACCTGGTTAACAATATGGGTGACTAGGCTATAGCCAACACTGCCAGATATTTTGAGCATTTCTGCAGGGATTCCTGATGGGCCGGGGGCTTTCCCTGTCTTCATACTCTTAATTGCTTTATCTACCATGTTACTGTCAACCCGGATAGCTGGTCCCTCGCTTGGATCAATATACGGCAGACTCTCTTTCTCCCATTCATTCTCTTTATTGAGAAATCTTTCGTAGTGGCATCTCCAAACCACTTTCTTTGCAGCCTCATTTAGTGCAAGCGTACCATCATCCATGCGAACACATTTCTCTCCTACGACATCATGATTCTCTCTCATACACTGTCTTGCAACACGAAATACCTCAAGTCTTTAGTCCTTACAGCGCAGAACATTGGCAGATTTTTCCTTATCTGCTTCCCCTCTGGCTAAATAAACCTGTCGCCTAGCTTC
>NW_026381324.1:0-224 GCF_001194135.2 Octopus bimaculoides | reverse complement strand
CTAAAAGTATTAGAATTAACAGGAGAAATAGACTTAATGGTTAACCTTTTTGTTACTATATTTCTGTTAAAATAAACCGTCTTTGTTTCAACTAATTTTTAAAATAATGAAGAATAAAATAACATTGTCATTATTATGTTGGTGCTTGAAACATAAATTAACATGAAAATTTGATGAAAGGTTTTAATTTAGATCACTTCAGTCTTGGTCAGGTTGATCTCAAA
>NW_026381323.1:0-477 GCF_001194135.2 Octopus bimaculoides | reverse complement strand
ACATATATATATATATATATATACGTATGTATATATTCACACACACGCATTTATAAGCAAGTGCCGTTCTGTTTATCTTTCTCTTGAATTTTCTTGTAGCTTGCGGCTTCTCTTGCAGAATTTTCATGTTTCTCAGTCACGAAGGTGGTGATTTTAGTTACAACTGTTCAAATGATCGTTTTTTTTTTTTTTTTACCTACCAGCTATCACACACGCATACAGACGCACCCACATGCGCACACTCACACACTCACACATACATACACTTAAATACGCAGAAATACACGTACATACATACATATATACATACATATATGTATATATATATATATATTTATATATATATATATATTCACACATACAGTCCTATACATACATGCATACACAGGTATGTATATATGTGCATTCATATATACATACACACATATACATATATATTGATATATACATATAATACATATATAAACATATAATATA
>NW_026381322.1:0-278 GCF_001194135.2 Octopus bimaculoides | reverse complement strand
CCCTCCTCCTTCCCCATCCTCCTCCTCCGCCTTCTTCTTCTTCTTCTTCTCTCCCTTCCTCCTCTCTTCCTTTTTCGTTTACTTCTAATTTTTCTTCATCGCTGCTCTTATTATTATTGTTGTTATATTTGTGGCTTTTACAGTTGTTGATGGCTTGGATTCTAGATTTTACAGTACCTACTAAATGTATTTTATATATGCATACATAATACAATGTGTGTGTTTGCATAACATCGTGGGCATCGGTACCATTTTCCTCTTTCTCCGTTCTTCCATTC
>NW_026381321.1:0-534 GCF_001194135.2 Octopus bimaculoides | reverse complement strand
ATATATATATAATTGAAAGAATTGGTGTCGACAAGGAGTGTGGTTGGCCATTTATTTTTTGATCACTACAAGTATTTCCATGTAATGCAATTCTCCAGTCATTCAGGTACTTGATGATGCAACCACTTCCCTGCATTAGGAGATCTAGTTGTTTCCTCAGGCAATATGTAAATATTGCTTCCCTAAGTTCAAATTCTCAGCTTCAAAAACATCCTCTGTCTGTAGTGACCTGAATTTAGTAGTAATCACTGAGTTTATCAAGGTGTGTTGTTGTTGAAGGACCATTGGCAAACTGCTTTGAATATGTAGATGTAATGGGGTGGTGATTCTGCTACTGTTAAAGTGGTTACCATTTCAAAGGGATTGGCATTTGATTTCTTTGCACCACTGAATTGTTCTTCATTGTTGGTTATACATGTGACTGTCCTTATCTGACCTTTAAGACTCAGCCTATAGGTACACATACATGTTGGTTCACATATACATCCATATACATACTAATGCTTGGACACACACACACACACACACACACAC
>NW_026381320.1:0-244 GCF_001194135.2 Octopus bimaculoides | reverse complement strand
CGCTTCATCTGCATTATCATACTCGCAATCGTTATAATTTTCCCGTCAGTGTCATCATCATCATCGTCGTTGTCATTGTTGTCGTTGTCGTCATCATCATCACCACCACCATCATGATAATCATAATAATCATCATCATCATCATCATCATCATCATTGTCACCATCAATGTTGTCATTGTTGCGATTGTCACCATGACGACAACAACGCCAAAGTCAACTACCAACTTCCACTGCAACTGCCA
>NW_026381319.1:0-298 GCF_001194135.2 Octopus bimaculoides | reverse complement strand
AATCTTTGGTCGAAACATATCTAAGTTATATATATATATATATATATATACATATATATTTATATTTATAGTTTCAGCTTAGAGCTGCGGCCATGCTGATGCACCGCCGTATTGCTACACTGTTATTACAGGGAGCCTCTTACAATATGTGGCACTTGGTGAAGAATGGAGTTTGATTTAGCAACCCTCATTTGCACCTCCTGCCACGAGGTACGTTCATCTGGGACTCTCGACAGGAAGAGGTCCAACTTTGATTTAAAAACCCCTACATCTACTTTGTGCAGGTTCCTCAGGCTCT
>NW_026381318.1:0-762 GCF_001194135.2 Octopus bimaculoides | reverse complement strand
GTGAGTGTGTTAGATAATAAGGCAATGAGTTAGTATAACTCTTCCCAGATTCAACATAACTTATGAATTGTTTAAACCATTTCTCACAACGTTTCAGATGACAACATTTTATTTACCTTCCCAGATTATTAAAACAGATGCAAAGTTTATTGCTTCGCTGTTTCACCCATCTAGAGTAAATTCCAGTTAGCTAAAATTAAACCTTGAACCTCTTCTATCGTTAAAACACTCGTTGTTTATCTCTCATTAACTCTCTTATAAACAGTTTGTTCTCTTATTTAGTTTTCAAACTTTGTACTACCAATCATTCTGTTTTTGTTCTATAAATAAACCTAACCATTCTCTAATAATACTTTATTTCATCCAATCGTCATACATCTTGCTTGCATTGTTTCCTATTAACTTTCTTTTCTTGTATCTTCGTTTACTTTCCCTCTTAGTATTGCATACAACATGCCTCTATATAAATACAATTACAATGATTCCATTAATTTTTTTGACAACTTCTATTTCAGGACGAAATATGATTACAATTTGTCTGCATTCTTTCAAATAAATAGATATATTTATTTAGAAGAATTCAAACAGTTTTTCTGTGCGTGCTCGCGCATACACTCAAACACACTCACGCACTCAATTACACACACATACAAACACACATGTTCATATATGCTTTGTCATATTTGTTATAGGCATAAATAGAAAAACCTTAGTTGAATAAAGAATTCAATACACACACGATAGGATTAGATATCCCTTATC
>NW_026381317.1:0-265 GCF_001194135.2 Octopus bimaculoides | reverse complement strand
AATAGTATAACGTTTAATTTTAGTTTAAACTAAAGCTTCGATAAGTATAACATCGTTGAATACTTTTCTTTTATTTATTAGTAAAATAAGTACTTTTACTTCTTGATATAATAAGTATTTTTATATAAATTCATTTGTTATTTATGGGTGGTTGATATATATACATTCATTTTATTATTATTATTGTTGTATTTTGACCCGAAGATTAGTTATAGTTTTGAATAGAATTGATTTTCGATCGATTTATTTTAATCGATTTTATTTT
>NW_026381316.1:0-408 GCF_001194135.2 Octopus bimaculoides | reverse complement strand
TATATATATATATATATATATATATATACATTTCGAGCTACATACATACATACAAAGACACACACACACCATCATCATTCTATGTTCACTTTCCATACTGTCATGGATTGGACTGTTCAGCAGGATCCATCAAACCATAAGACAGTATTCTGCTCCCATATCTTAGTTTTGGCAAGGGTTCTATGGCTGAATGTCCTTCTTAACACTGTTATCCATTTGGGATAAGACTGCGGCAGGCTTGATAATTGTTAAGAAATCCCCCTTAGTATGAAACCATTGGTATCCTTGTTAACCCACAAATAAAGAATATTTATCCACCAATACAGTATTGGGCCCTTGTTCTCACTGTTCGATGTTAGAATATATGTATATGTATATATATATATGTATATATATATATATATATAT
>NW_026381315.1:179-341 GCF_001194135.2 Octopus bimaculoides | reverse complement strand
TGTGTACAAATACTTATACACTCTTATATATGTAACTGCCCGAAATGGTCTTGCCTTCTGGAACTTGACTGAGGAAAGAAAGCCACGAATGACCCATCCTCTTTGGCCTGTCCTTCTAATTGTTGTTTCTCTTGTCCGCCTTTCAATCATCCATCTGTCCAG
>NW_026381315.1:0-169 GCF_001194135.2 Octopus bimaculoides | reverse complement strand
CTCTTTGGCCTGTCCTTCTAATTGTTGTTTCTCTTGTCCGCCTTTCAATCATCCATCTGTCCAGATGTTTTAATGCCCTCTCTTCTCTATTGCATTTTTGTTCCATATCTATATATGTGTGTGTGGTAAGTAACTTGTTTACCAACCACATGGTCCCGGGTTCAGTCCC
>NW_026381314.1:0-668 GCF_001194135.2 Octopus bimaculoides | reverse complement strand
GGTGGTACTAGCTGTGGTATTAGTGGTAAGAAAGGAAGAGAAAGAGTGAGAGGGAAATATTATAAATACTGTAAATAAGATGAATACAGTAATAATGTTGTTAATAGTGGTGGTGACAGTTAGGAAGGAGTTGGTGAGGCTGGTAGTGGTAGTGATCGTCGTAGTAGTGGTGACTAAGATGCTGCTAAAAGGGTGAAAGCCTCAGTGAAATAAAACGGTGAAAGTTTAAGCGATTTCGCTTCTTAAAATCAGCAGTTACCAACTGAACTGAAGGAAAATAATAATAAGTTGGACAATATAGTCATTATAGAACAGAAATGGCTTGAAACAAATTCGGAAATACATGAATATACGCCTGTATTTGTGTATATGAGTGTGTCTGTGTTTATGCGCGAAAGAACGTTTCGTAGTATAGATCTCAGTAAGCATAAAATGGCATGAAATGAATTCATGTTTCTCGCAGATATATTGGTTTCAGATTTTCACACAAGGATCGTAATCTCTTTTGAGGAGATAAGTCAATTACATTGACCGCAATGCTCAACTGGTACTTATTGCATCGTCTCCGAAACGGATAAAAGGCAGAATTTTTAGATCCGAATATCAAGACAGTATTATTAAGATGACTGAAATGGATAAGAATGAAAAAAAAAATATGAAATAAAAAA
>NW_026381313.1:0-313 GCF_001194135.2 Octopus bimaculoides | reverse complement strand
TCTGTGTAGAATGTCATCCAGCTCCAAAATCCCTAAATATCTATACCCACAACAGTCAGGTTCACCCATTGTTTCTCCTGATGGCAACCGCAATCCTCTGCAAACTGCTTTCTTCCCTCTTTTCATTTTAAGTACTGAGCATTAAGTAATCCCAAGTTTCATACCACTGTCCCTACCACACTTCTGGATTGTTTTGGTTAAGGAATCTATCTGTTTTTTAGATTTCCCAAACAATTTCAGGTCATCCATAAATAGAAGATGGTTCAGTGATGGGCCTTTCTTCCCACATCGGTAACCCATCTTAACTTTCTTA
>NW_026381312.1:0-544 GCF_001194135.2 Octopus bimaculoides | reverse complement strand
TTTTTTTTTTGATTTAGGTATAAGGCCAGAAATTTTGAGGCTATGGGGTTAATACAACAACCTCGCCCTCGATTCTTGACTGGTAATTAGCAAAAACACATATGTGTATGTGTACGTGTATATATATATGTTTGTGCGCGTGCGTTTATATGTATTTATATATGCATGTATACTGGAAAATGATGAAAAACTACAATATCTCGTATGTTATTAATAGAAGATTTAGTTTTTCTAAGTCAATTTAACGGATCATAAGTTTTAAAACAACAGCATATATTTTAGGTTATAATAGTCTAAAGTGGGATGGGTAGTGTTGGCTACAGATTAGATTTCAAATTCAAAAAACTGTTTTCAGATGGAAGGGCTTTTATCTCATTTATTATATTTTATTTCATTTATTTATTTATATTGTTTATTTACTTTTTTTGAGAGGTAGTGATGGAAATTTCTTTATAGAAGGTACTCTATATATATATATTAGGAATTTCATATGGGCTGTTTAATGTTTATTTCACTCTTTCTCTCTCTCAGTATATATATATAT
>NW_026381311.1:0-217 GCF_001194135.2 Octopus bimaculoides | reverse complement strand
CCCCCCCCCGCCAAGGACAATTTCCTATGAGGAGAACAAGATGATGATTTAAAACTTCTTAATATATTGGAGAGGGTTAGGTGGGGTATTTGTCCTAGGGAGTAGTTGTTGTTGGGGGTAATTGTCTTCAGGGGTGGGGATAATTGTCCTGATACAAGTGTAGCAGTATCATGGTCAACTGTTACATAGGTAAAGATGACACCTAAGGCAGAATTAA
>NW_026381310.1:0-211 GCF_001194135.2 Octopus bimaculoides | reverse complement strand
CCACCATCTTTATCTCCCAGCTACTATCCCTCACCCTCATGTAATATAGGGTAGCCATGTATCTCTTCTATAGCAAGATACCTCTGCTTGTCCCACTATCATACTTCTGCCTCCAATACCAGCCATAAAGTCACCTATCCATTTCTCAAATACATGTCCACTCAGTCGAGGAGACATTTTCTTTCTTTTCTTTTTTGTCTTGCAAGTTACT
>NW_026381309.1:0-264 GCF_001194135.2 Octopus bimaculoides | reverse complement strand
AGGAACTTATCTACTTCCAGATCTGACCACAACTGATTTCTTCCAGAGAGAAAGAAGCGGAATGAAGATGGGTTCGAGTGAAATTCACTCCGATGGGATTTGAACGCAGAGTTCAGACAGTAGCAATGAAATGTGTTAGTTCTGATGAAATGGTTTCACCCTTTAGCATTCAGATTATTCTGTCACATCTAATGCTTATTTATTCACATTATTATGGATTTATCCTGCCTTATCTCGTAGCTTTGAAATTTCAATTATGTGATT
>NW_026381308.1:0-430 GCF_001194135.2 Octopus bimaculoides | reverse complement strand
ATATATATATATATATCGGTGCAAGGCAGACAACATGCCTACAGTAACTGATGAGAATAGCAAGCGTGTTTCGAGTTTATTGATGCCTGTCAAAGCCGTTAATCTGATATTTACCTTTTAAAATGAAATTTGTGCGTCCATATGTAGGAAATAATGAAATATATGTAATAATCACTGGTATTGCGGGAGATTGCCGCTTGCAGAAAGAATTTGGTGTACGCAATTCTAATTAAATGCTGCTTCATTTGCACACATCAAATATATATATATATATTTCTTTTTTATTTATTATGGCTGCAACTTAAACTACGAAAGAAAGATTTAAATCTACATCATATAAATCATGAAAGTATTACGAAAACGAGGCACACATTTAATTTAAAGTATGTGTGTGTGTATGTGTGTGTGTATGTGTGTGTGTGTGTGTGTG
>NW_026381306.1:0-280 GCF_001194135.2 Octopus bimaculoides | reverse complement strand
TATTTAAGTATGCATGTTTGTATGTATGTATATTTATATATATATATAATATATATATGTATATATATATATAACATATATGCTATATGAACTGGAAATGAGTGGAAGAAATTCAGACATACTATCAACACAACGTGCATTCACGTACGTGGAACACATATGCATACATATTCAGAATCAACTAACTCATATATATGTGCATGCATATTTTTATTTATGTGTATGTACGTAGATATTCTATTTATATATTTACGTAGTAATGTGCGTGTGTGCTTATATA
>NW_026381305.1:0-242 GCF_001194135.2 Octopus bimaculoides | reverse complement strand
CCTACTGTTGTTCGGCTGTTGTCCTGCTATTTGTCTACTACTGTTCTACTGATGCTCAGCTGTTGTCCCACTGTTGTTCTGCTGCAGTTTTACTGATGTTCTACTACTTCTTTACAGATGGTGTATTCTACAACTTTTTAGTTAGTATCCCACAATTGCTCTTGCGAACGTTTTACTGATTTACTGATGTTCTGCTGCCGTTTCATTGCTGCTCTAGAGTTGCACTGTTTTTCAAGCTAGAC
>NW_026381304.1:0-384 GCF_001194135.2 Octopus bimaculoides | reverse complement strand
TAAGGTCTATTGTAATAACAAGAGAAGTTGTGACGTTGCTGTTCTTGTTGTTGCTCTTCTGGTGGTGGTGGTGGTGGTTTAGGTTTATAATAAATAACTGCTGCTACTGCTGCTGCTGCTACTGCTGCTTTTGGTACCGCTGATGATGATGATGATGATGATGTAATGGTTGTGGCTGTCTTAATTACAACTCCTTGAAGGATCTCAAATCGTCCAGATTTTCTTCTTTTCTTTCCTTACTTATTTCTTTTCTTCTTTCTTTTGCTATCTATTTTTGTTTCTGTCTTTCCTTCCGTTATTTCTTTCTTTCTTTCTTTCTGTTTAGTTGTCTTCCTTTCTCTTTCTTTCTTCCTTCTCTTTATTCGTTGTTTTCTTTTCTTTCGT
>NW_026381303.1:0-434 GCF_001194135.2 Octopus bimaculoides | reverse complement strand
TGTGTGTGTGTATGACGTAGTGGAAGGAATTAGTAGCAGGAATGGTTAGTAGATGCTTATAGACAGTGTTAGGTGGAAGGTCAACAAGCGGTTATTTGAGTATGTGTATGTTCGTGTTTGTGTGGGGATGTAGGTGTTTGGTACGTGTACGTGTGTGTGTGTATTTTGTATGTTCGCGTGTGTGTATGTGTATGTTTTTGTGCGTGCGTGTGTGTTTCTGTGTATGTGTATGTTGTGTATATGTGCGTTGCTGTGTACGTATCAGCGTGCGTTTGCTATTGTATGTGCGTGTGTTGTTTATGCCCATGTGTGTGTGATTGTATGCGTGTCTGTGTGAGTGTGTAGTGTTGGTGAGAAGTGTGTGTGCGTGTGTGTGTGTGCATTTGGGTGTGTGCGTGTGTGTGTATGTGTGTTTCCGTGTGCGTGTGTGTGTG
>NW_026381302.1:0-239 GCF_001194135.2 Octopus bimaculoides | reverse complement strand
TTGGTCAGAGGGACTGCAAGTTGGTGTCAACATTCCTTCAGGAGACTAGAGGGGAATCTATCAGGGCCTACAGCAGAAAAGTATTTGACCTCATTTATTGCTGCAATGATGTCTGAGGCTGTGAAGGTTATGTCCGAGATTTTATGTTGGGAATCAACTTTGTTCGCTTCTCTTACGTCAATATCAGTGGGATCACAAAAGACAGAGCAGTATTGTTTCTGCAGTATTTCTGCCATTTC
>NW_026381301.1:0-395 GCF_001194135.2 Octopus bimaculoides | reverse complement strand
CAAATATTCAATATACCCACTCCAAATTTCATTACTCTAAACTGCAGAAAGCAGTTTTATACCAATATATTTTTTTGTTGTAGAATGTCAAGTTTTCTGAGGATTTGCAGAAAATACCAATTCCATATTTTTTTGGTAGATATTTGCCATAAATACTGGAATAACCATGAAAATTAATTTCGCTGTCAAAGGGTTAATATTAGTTAATTAGAATATAAAGAGAATAAGGAATGTCATCAATATCATAATCAACTTCGTTAGTGTAATCAGCCTCATCATTGTTGCTATCATTGGTTAATCCTTTTATTGCAGAAAATCAGATATAACCAATCAAAATTTAATTACCCTTAATTGCAGAAAGCAGTTTTATATCCCAATCTATCTTTTGTTGAAGA
>NW_026381300.1:0-319 GCF_001194135.2 Octopus bimaculoides | reverse complement strand
TATATACACTTAATATATCTATAAATATATATATATATATTTAATATAAGTATAAATATATATATATATATATTTATTTAATATATCTATAAACGTATATATATATTTAATATATCTATAAATATATATATATTTAATATATCTATAAATATGTATATATTTAATATATCTATAAATATACATATATATATTTAATATGTCTATAAATTCATATATATATATATTTATAGACATAATATATCTATAAATATATGTATATATTTAATATATCTATAAATATATATATTTAACGTATATATCTGTATATATATATATATAT
>NW_026381299.1:0-535 GCF_001194135.2 Octopus bimaculoides | reverse complement strand
ATATATATATATATATATAATTATAAACATATATATATATATATATGTATGTATATTTGTATGTATGTAGAACACATGATTGAGATCAATCTTTAAGGATTTTTCTTATTAATATGAAAATTCCGTAATAAAACACGCACTCAGAGACACTTATGCATAGACATACATATAGTACGTATATATATTTATACAGACAGAAATATATGTGTGGTGGAGCAAAAGAAAATACATTAGAGTTCGAATGGGAGAAAAAGAGTGAGAAAGGACAAGCAAAGAAGAGCAGTAAGAGAGTGATGAGTCTAAAGCAAAGGTTCTCAACAAGGGCCGTATGCCTCCCTCCCTCCCCCTGGGGAGGGGGCCTTTGGAGCTCGAGTGGGGGTTAGAGCAAAGGGGCACTAGGGGCATTAAGATACTTGTGGGGCGCTGGAAGACCCTCAACTTTGGTAAGTTTAATTTGAAATTAACGAGTAGTAACCAGATTTTTACATGTCTGCGACGGTCAGTTTTAAAAAACATCTCTTTTTTTTTTTCACAT
>NW_026381298.1:0-323 GCF_001194135.2 Octopus bimaculoides | reverse complement strand
GCTTTACTTCTATTTCTAAAGCTACATTGTTGTGAGTAGTATCTCAGTATTATTTGGTTTTTTGTGGCGCCTACATATGATTTCATATGGTTAATTATGATTACGTCGCATTGGTGTACTACATTTTGCGTTTTACACCTATTAAAGAATTGGGTAAGGGGAGGTAATGCGCTGGTGAGTAAGTCTACTAGTAGGGATGAGTTTAGGATAGTGATATGTACAGGAAAGAGCGTCACAGTCATCTTTCTCTTTGAAATAATTGTCTCATTGTGATACTCTATGCAAATATATTCAGGGTTTCTTGAATTGATACTTATATATAT
>NW_026381297.1:0-273 GCF_001194135.2 Octopus bimaculoides | reverse complement strand
ATTCTGACCCTGTGTCTTTAGAGCATACCCTTCCACTCTGCTACCACTTATCTCCTCCTGGCTCTTCTCTACCATCCCATTTATATTCTGATCCCTGTTCCTTGTGAGCATGCTCTGGTGCTTTACCACCACCTCTCTCCTGCTCTCTTCCCCTTTCTCCTGCTCTCTGACACTCTCCCTCTTTCTCTTGCTCTCTTCCACTCCCTTTCTCTATTCCTCAGAGTGGTTAACCATGTATCTCCTCTACAGCAACATACCCATTACTGGCCTCAA
>NW_026381296.1:0-236 GCF_001194135.2 Octopus bimaculoides | reverse complement strand
TATATATATATATATATATATATATATAGATCTCTATGTATATATATAGATCTCTATATATATATATATATAGCAGCACCATAGTCAATTTCTACAAAGGTAAAGGTGACGCTTTAGATACAAATAATTACAGAGGTATCAAGTTGTTAGATCAGGTAATGAAAGTCACGGAGATAGTTATAGCCTAACTAATTAGGGAGAGAGTCAATTTAGATGAGATGCAGTTTGGGTTCGTG
>NW_026381295.1:0-396 GCF_001194135.2 Octopus bimaculoides | reverse complement strand
TATATATATATATATATATATGGGTGTGTGTATGTAAGTATAGGTATATATGCGTATGCGTGTGTTTGTGGGTGTGGGTGTGGGTGTGTGATTGGGTGTGTGTGTGCGTGTGTACGGGCGGGTATAATTAATTAATATATTATGGTTATAGAAAGATCTATTAGAAAATATTGATGTATATGTGGGATAAATTTTTGGCAAGGGATTTTTACTCTGTAAACCGGGCGGTGTACGTCACTGGATTTGAATTGATTTGTTTGTTTACATTCTGAAAGAAAATAACGATGGTAGGTTGCGTACCGTCGATTATTCTTTCACCCTCTTGGATGACGTGTGTGTTTTGCTTATAATAGTAGTATTGGTGATGGCAATAATGCGACCCTGAAGAGATGGAGT
>NW_026381294.1:0-656 GCF_001194135.2 Octopus bimaculoides | reverse complement strand
AAGGTGCCACGCAGTGGGACTGAACTCGGAACCATGTGGTTAGGAAGCAACTTCTTACCACAAAGCCACGCTTATGTATGTCTGTCTGTATGTATAGAAGGTTGTTTGTTATGGCCACTCAGAGAGTGACCATTAGGTTCGCACCTGTAAGGTGGTTGGGTTCATAGGCGACTCGTCAGATTCAAATGGCCGAAAGCGCATAACCTCTCCTGTCATTTGAGTCTGACAAGCTTTCTTTCAATTCCCAGATTGGGCTGTGTGTTGTGTTCTTGACCAAGATACTTTATTTCACGTTGCCCCGCTTCATTCAGCTGTAGAAATGAGCTGCAACTTCACTGACGTCAAGCTGTATTGGCCTTTGCCTTTCCCTTGGATAACATCGGTGGCATGGAGAGGGGAGGCTGGTTTGCATGGGCCTCTGGTGGTCTTCCACAAAAACAATCTTGCCCGAGCAATCCCATGGTCATTCATAACCGAATATATCCATATCTACAGGGTGATTCAAATGTCGCCATACACAGGGAAAATTTATCTTTTTATAAGAAACAGTTTATCAGAACAGTATTTTTGTTATTTAACAAGCACTATATGGCTACCATTGTTTTAAATACACATTGCAATACGTTTGCCCCACTCATTGTGAATTCGTAATAACA
>NW_026381293.1:0-443 GCF_001194135.2 Octopus bimaculoides | reverse complement strand
ATGTACATACACACATACATAGATGTATGTAAATTTATACACATACCCACGCCTACATACACACACACCTATATATACATACACGCATACATAAGCATAGATAGATACAACCATATACATACATATGTATGCACACAAACATTGAGAGATATATCATTACATCTAGAGAAAAGACTTTGGTATAGTTATGCATATGCATATACATATATATAGAAATGGTGAAATATGACTGCCAGTAACAAAGAGGATTGTTAGAGAAATTCAAATATGACACACAGTGAAAGCGAGAACTGAGTTGGTTTATTATGGAAGTCTTATATAGTAGTCGTGTAAACATTCAGAGAATGTTGTTTCGGTGAGTGCGATTAATCTATAATCTAGATCCGTTTTATAAGACAGTCTGAATGTTCTGAGAATCATATGGTTGCAATTGATTAGTAGTT
>NW_026381292.1:0-222 GCF_001194135.2 Octopus bimaculoides | reverse complement strand
TAATAATAATAATAATAATAATAATAATAAGGATAATAATAATAATAACATGCCCTGACGTAGTATCAGGCAGTTGCTCTCATGACTTCTGATCTTAACTGATCAGTAGTGGGGGTGCATCATAACCATGTGCTGAGAGGAATCCTGAAATTTTGGATTCTTATGTTTTCTTTACCGCGATTGTTTTCGGGGATTTTTTTTACATGATTTTTTTTTGCGACG
>NW_026381291.1:1589-2556 GCF_001194135.2 Octopus bimaculoides | reverse complement strand
GTATGTATGTGTGTGTGTATGTGTGCGTATGTGTGTATGTATGTATGAATGTAAACACACACGCACAAAAAAGGAAAAGAAAGCTGCGCGTGGTGGTGGTGGTAGTGGCGGCGGGGAGGAGGGGCGGCGTAGGGAGCATGATAAAAGGGAGCAAACGTGACATTTGGCGGTATTTGGGCCCCTTTACTCTGTGAAGGGTTTTATGTGAGTAATCACTTCTCGCGTTGTCCTCTTCGTAATACAACAACCCTGATTTGACCGTAGTGGTGGAGGGTTCGAGACTCAGGAACTGCCCTTGCCACGTCATAGTGTTTTTTTTTTTTGCTGTCAATGTTATTTTTGTTATTGTTGCTTTTGGTTGTTACTGGCCATTGTTGTTGTGGCTGTTGTTGTTTGTGGTGATGGTGGAACATAACGTTGTCTCGTGTCGCATCTCGTCGTGGTGTAATGAGTTTCTGCTTTTGGTAATAGCAATAGTGTGGTGCACGTGGTTACAGGGTGATCATTGTTTCCCTGGTGGTTATAGTTGCAATGGTTGTGCTGTTGCCGTTGTTGCTGTAGCTGTTGTTGTTATTGTTGATGTTGTTATTGTTGGTGGTGATCGTTGCAGTTTTGGTGCTGCAGTAATAGTGTCGCATTGGTGGACGTTGTAGTGGTAGAGGTGTTGGTGGGTTTTCGTTTGGCCCAAAGACAGACTTGATCGAGCAGACCTATTATCAAAAGCATTCCATCAGGTTTTTTAGTCACTAAGTTGTGACTATTTTTAGGGGAGAAAGAGAGATTTCGCTGCTATTTCTTGCGGGTTGAGCAACCAAGTAAGGGCTTTTCATTTTGTTGGTTCACGTTGATTGTGGTACAAGAAGTGGGAGGGAGGTGTATTGCTAGTGGTGGAGGAAGAGGTGGTGTTGACTACACATACACACATGTCTGTGTGTATGTATATATATATGTATGTGTATATATATAT
>NW_026381291.1:0-1057 GCF_001194135.2 Octopus bimaculoides | reverse complement strand
ACACACACACACACACACACACACACACACACACACACACACACACACACACACACACATCCAACTCACACTTACACACACAACATACACACACCCAACGCACATATACATATTGATAGATAGACAGAGACACAAACTGATAGACAGAGACACAAACTGATAGACAGACAGACAGATAGATAGATAGATAGATAGATAGATAGATAGATAGATAGATAGATAGATAGATAGATAGACAGATAGACAGAATTAGCACCACATGAAATGTCTTATTTTATTTGTGCAGATAATCAGCATTCTGAGTTTAAGTACCACTAAAACCAGCTTTACCTTTCTTCCTGTCTGGGTCAATAACTAAACTACCAATCAATCGTATTTTTTTCCAAAGTATCTAGCTATCTCAGGCCCTCTTCTCTCTCTCTCTTTTCACATATTTGTGAATGCATAGGATACATTTTTGCCGCACGACCAGTGATTTTGGAAGTATACTTCTGATACAATGAGGATATAAGGCGTTCATGCAGTAATTATAATCTAATTATTATTAACTTTGGCGTCTCATTGCCTTCCTTTCCTTCCTTGCGCATTTTTTTTTCGCTTAGTTTCTTCTATTTCTAAGTTTCATGAAACAATCTATCGAAAACACTTTTCACAAACACTTGAATGACATTCGTTTCAATCAATAATATGGTCCAAGCATTGTAAAGATACTGTGCTTGTTTAGCGAAGATATTTAAGCTGTTTAGATTTTTTAAATTGTTAATGAAAGAATAATTTCTATTGAAAAGCAAATTACAATTGAAAGAAGGATAAAATATTTACTAGTATTGTATTCTTGTTGATTTTCTTGTTCCGTATTCGACAATTGAAAAATGTTGCATTCTATATCAGCATAGGCGCTAGCGTGGCTGTATGGTAAGAAGTTTGTTTTCTAACCACATAGTTCCAGGTTCAGTCCTCATCACGGCACCTTAGGCAAGTTTCTTTAACTATAGCCTCAGTGGATCTGATACAGACAGAAACTGAAAGAAACCCGTCGTGTATATGTGTGCGTATA
>NW_026381290.1:0-453 GCF_001194135.2 Octopus bimaculoides | reverse complement strand
CTTTCTTTCTTTCTTTCTTTCTTTCTTTCTTTCTTTATTTATTTATTTATGTATTTCGTTATTTGTATATACACACCTTATATGTACAATAACATTCCGTTGTGTATATTCATTCAGCTGATTTTAATACTTTTGAAATCTTATTGAATCAACAACGGAGACAGTTTTAAACAAAATAACATGACACAAAACGCGCGCGCGCACACATGTATGTAGGTGTGCAGACATATCTCAGTGTGTTAATGTATATATGTATTATGTGTGTGTGTGTATGTACGCATGTATGTGTTTGTATGTATGTAATGTATGTATGTCTGTGTGTATGTCTGTGTGTATGTATGTATGTGTGTGTGCATATGTATGCAATGTATGTATGTCTCTGTGTGTGTATGTGTGTGTGTATGTATGTATGTATGTATGTATGTGTGTGCGTATGTATGTACGTATGTATGT
>NW_026381289.1:0-225 GCF_001194135.2 Octopus bimaculoides | reverse complement strand
ATTCACATATTCCCCTCTCAGATTCACACAAGGTTGGTGAAAGGATTCAAACCTATGACCCTTCACACTACTGTTTGACAACTTTGCCAGCTGTCAGTTCATATGCATACACATGCACACACACAACTCATATACACATATACTTTTACACACATCCCACCAGATGTGTGTAGATTGCTGACCACTACACATATATTTTTTTTCTCTCCTTGTTTCTTTCTGTGT
>NW_026381288.1:0-409 GCF_001194135.2 Octopus bimaculoides | reverse complement strand
CGCTGAATATCCCCGAGAACTACGTTAAAGGTACACATGTCTGTGGAGTGATCAGCTACTTGCACGTTAATTTCATGAGCGGGCTGTTCCGTTCATCGGATCAACTGGAACCCTCGACGACGACATACATATCAGGTTAGGACCTCCTTCGTTCAGCTGGAGTAGCGTCTCCGGTGGCTAAACAGACCTATACGTGAGTGACATAGAGCATATTTGTCTATGGTCTTAGGTCTGTTGGAGTTACTACTCCCTTTTCCCTCGCGCTCGCTTGTCTACTATTGTGCTCATTAAACTTTTTCTCCTGACTTGATCTGTTCACTCAGGGTGCTCCACCATGTAGGCCGGTCGGCCATACACGCACATACATACATACATACATACATACATACGTATATACATACATACATAT
>NW_026381287.1:0-682 GCF_001194135.2 Octopus bimaculoides | reverse complement strand
ATGTATGTATGTATGTATGTATGTATGTATGTATGTATGTAAATGTGACTGTATAATTTGATAAAATTAATATATTGGGTTGGCAACTAAGTCCCCGCAGTTTTTCTTAATTTTGGAATTCATTGCATTTTTAAATTTTGGAATCTATTTTTGTCGAGAATTCTATTTTTGAATCATTTGGGAATCTATTATGTTTGTTTTCTAGTTAATTTTAGTCAATTTTTCTTTATTTTCAGATCATTAAAATAGAATGTCAAGCTAAGAAAAACGATCATTTTCGAAACCCCCTTCGTTTTGCTTTTGATGAAGGTTCTAAAGCCGCAAAAGCTGCTCGCGACATTTGTGCTGTGTATGGAGAGGGTGCCATAGCTAAAAGAACTGCTCGTGATTGGAAATTGGAAATGGAAATTTTGACCTCAAAGACGCACCTCGTTCTGGCCGTCCAGTTGAGTGCGATGAAGAGCGATTAAATCAACTTTTGCACGAAAATTCTCGTCAAACGACAAGGGAACTGGCAGAGAAAATGGAATGCTCCCACACTGCTATAGAGAAGCATCTTCACTCGATGAGAAAGGTTCAGAAGTATGGAGCATGGGTTCTGCATGCTTTAAGTGACAAAAACAAAAATCAATGAGCCACAATCTCCGCTGGTTTGTTTGCTCGTCACCGCTCAACTCATGGA
>NW_026381286.1:0-889 GCF_001194135.2 Octopus bimaculoides | reverse complement strand
TATGTATGTATATATATATTAGTGTACGTTTTTATACACAAAAGAGGTGACGTTTAACAGGATACCTGACATGTTGGAAAGGAGAGTTAATGCCCCAACTACGAATAAGAGTAATTTCAAAGGGGGTGAAAAAACATTTGAATAATTACCCTTATAATCGAGTTTCAGCATTAATGTGTAAATAAATTAATTTGCCATCCGTGCTTCTTCGGTAAGGGCGCTAAAATGAATTCATATTTATGCAACAGTGAAGATACACGTGCCATATATATTATAAGTTTTCAAATCCACCGCGCAAGTGCAACTTATAATTGGCAAAAATTAAGAAGAATTAAAACTGCATACCAAAGATCTTCAAAATTACGAAACTTTCACTGAGAAAATAATAAGGGTAGAAAATTTAGAGAAATATTCTACCGGTGGCTTGCATGCGTAATAAAGTCAATGGACAACATATTTTTCATATAAATTAGTGTACGTTTTTATTCACAAAAATATGACGTTTAACAGGACACCTTACATGCTGGAAATAGCAGTTAAAGCCCCAACCACGAATAAGACTAATTTCAAATGGAATAAAAAAACCCATTTCAATAGTTACCCTTATACTCGAGTTTCAGCATCAATGTGTGAATAAATTAATTTGCCATCCGTGCTTCTTCAGTAAGGGCGCTAATAATTAATGCCTATTTATGCAAGAGTGAAGATACACGTGTTCCATCCATGTACATTATAATTTTTCAAATCCACCGCGCAAGCGTGTATCTTCACTGTTACATAAATATGCATTAATTTCACCGCCCTTACTGAAGAAGCACGGATGGCAAATTATTTTATTCGCACATTGATGCTGAAACTCGAGTATAAGGGTAACTATTGAAATGTTTTT
>NW_026381285.1:0-276 GCF_001194135.2 Octopus bimaculoides | reverse complement strand
TACACATACACATGTACACACATTCACATACGCACACATACACACACATATACATACGTACACACACATACACAGATGTAAGTACATCTGTGTATATGTATGTATATGTATGTGTATGTAGTAATATATATGTATATATGTTGAATTCAAATTACGATGAACGTAAACAAACAAACGAAGTTTGCCTTAGAAGCATTGAGATGTCTTAGAAATTTAAAGAAGTGATTTTAAATTCTCAAACGCAGGATAAAGCTATGTGTATGCGTATATATATAT
>NW_026381284.1:0-342 GCF_001194135.2 Octopus bimaculoides | reverse complement strand
ATCTCTATTAGATACCCTTGTTTATAATTATATATATATATATATATATAATACACACATACATACACATATGTATGTGTGAGTGTGTATGGGTGTATAACATCAGTTTTCCTGCATTCTTCTTTAATACCCGTGTGCATGCGCGCTCGTGTGTGTATGTGTGTGTATATGCTGTAGAAGCATTTTTATATGTTATAAGTGGGTAACCGCTCCAAACTGGTGGAAAGATGTAATATTGTGAGGCCATAATAAACGACAGCTGGCTGTTTCTCTGTGAGATATATTCAATAGTTTTTTTCTTTTTTCTTTCTTCTCTATCTCTCAACTTATCATCACCACCAC
>NW_026381282.1:18962-20208 GCF_001194135.2 Octopus bimaculoides | reverse complement strand
ATATATACATATATATATATACATATGTATAGTAATCAGTTAGTATGATCTAGAGATCCAAGTGTAGGAAGTTAGAAAGCTTCAAGGGGGTTAACCACTAAACCTGCTAAGAAGGCGAATCCAAATCCAAAACAGTAAGGAACGGAGCAGGTAAAGTACGGAGCAAGTAAAGTACGGATTACAATCGATTGATAGCAAAATGAAGCTTGTAATGTTAGCTGTAACAAACACAATTTCAGTTTAGCTAATCTTCAGGTTTTTGCTAAATCAACGTTGTTTACATTGCCGCTCGGAGATGAACAAATGAGGTCAAAATGGCCACTGCAGATATGACCACTCGAACAAAACGGGATATATCTAAAAGGATTCTACTACAAGTACAATTTTGTAACTCCTATTATAAAATGGAACAGGTGTAATGGTAAATAAATAATACCAAACACGTTTGTCGTTCTCCTGTTTTGATGTGTGAAAAAAATTTTTCCCGGAGAGATCAACTCTTATGCATACAAATATTACATCGCATACAGCTTTGGAAAACTGGAATAAGCAGGTGTGCTTCAAGAAGACAAACGTATATATACATAGAGAGATACACAAACACTCACACACACACACATATATATATATGTGTGTATGTGTGTGTATATTTATATATATATATATACATATTACAGCCTTATAGGAGAGAAAAATGCTGATGGCTAGAGGAATCAAACTCTGTACCCCTTATTTAGATGCAGGGTACTGGGATACGTTGTTCGATTGACGTAGATGCCTGCTGGCAACATATTTTACCCCGTCTAATAAAGGTAAATACCCAAATTTCTCAGCTGTTTTCACAGGTGTATTACGTTTGAAGTTTACTGGTAGCTCTCAGATATATTCCAGCTTACGGCTAACCATATCAAGTAGTGCTAAGCGTCAATGGTCGCTTAGTATTAGCGGTAACGCTATATTTCTTCTGACGGTACTCCGAGTTTGCTCTCATTATTATCAGGAGAGTAGATTTCAAACAACTGTAAAGAAAACGGCAACTGATAGATCGCCAGCCACCACACATTCTTTATTTTCTCTCCCCGTCTCTTTATTTTCTCTCACTGTTTCTTTCTGTGTTCCTTTCTGTGGAAGAGCGTAGGCTCGAAACGTTAAAACTTTTTCACTTCCCGAGCGTTAAAGTTATACATCTGTTTGTCGTCTACACTACCTGTCTTTGTCTTTTTTTTTTAGTGAATTCTCCCTATAT
>NW_026381282.1:15236-16949 GCF_001194135.2 Octopus bimaculoides | reverse complement strand
ATATATATATATATATATATATATATATATATACGTATGTATATATGTACATGCATATATATATATATATATATATATATATACATGTGTACATATTTATCCATATATATATATACATATGTATATATACATGTATATACATATATATACATATATATACATATATATACATACATATATTTACATACATATATATACATATAGATAGATAGATGAATTTCAGCTGAATAGCATACGATGTGATTAATCTGAATTCTGCGTCTGCTATTATTCAGTTGACAACCCGAACAAACACTTTATAAAACATTAATTTCTCTTACATTTACACAGAAATTTTTTTTTCTCGCATATTAGGACAAACCGAAGTCATTTTAGATTTAACATTTTCTAACGCTGTTCGGACGTTATTTCAAAAACGAATCATATGCCAGACACATTTTAATCAAGGCATTCATTTATCTTCCTTGGCAGGAACCGTTTCCGATATTTGAGATATATTTTCTTGCCTTTTATGAAGCAAAACTGAAAAAGAAAAACAGTTTAAATCATTCAAGAGTATACTTTCAAAATGTCATTAAAAATGGGTTTATTTTATTTGCATATTTCTAAAAACAAATATCTTGATCCAGTAGTCAAGCCCTGCTTCTATCCGTTTATGTTCCGTTGCCGCTATTCCTTGGACAGTTGGTGGGGCTGCTGTTCTCAGGTACCTACCCCATATTATCCTCTTAGAAGCATTTTTCGTTACACTTTCAGACTGGATACCCAAGAATAACAAACTGATTTTATGAATATTATACAACCATCCCACATTTAGTCTATAGCTAGCTTTCCTGCCAATTGGCTGGGCTTGAAGGAACCATCTTCCGTTACTTCCTAAATGCCTCTTGAAAAGAAGAAGAAAACGACAGTTTTCTCAAACATCTTGTTACTTAAATCAGCGGCCTATAATTATTGTAAAATATTTATCTGCATAGACGCACTGCATTAATAAATTCCGTTTGAGCTTCAGTCCGTTCTTATTTTGAAATAATGTTCTTCATATCTTACTAAAGCATATGCAGTAACCTATTGCAAATTTACAATTGTCTACTATATTGTATTTTGTCTTAAATTAATCAACTCATGCTAAATTCATTTGCTCTTTTTCAGTAAAAACCAGGTAAATTGTGATAAATCTGTCGTTTTATATTCACAAAATAATTAATTATGTGTATAGCATCTTTACATGGATGCCACTCTATAGTGCTTTGGATTTTCGTTGTTATTCATGATGGCAATAGTACAATACATTACTGATCTTTGCCCAAGAATTTTTAGAATTTCTTCAATAGTAGATCTCTTCTAAATTAGATATCCAGATATCGTAAGAATATAGCCGCCTATTACTCTTTTACTTGTTTCAGTCATTTGACTGTGGCCATGCTGGAGCACCGCCTTTAGTCGAGCAAATCTACCCTAGGACTTATTCTTTGGAAGCCTAGTACTTATTCTATCAGTCTGTCTTGCCGAACCGCTAAGTTACGGGGACGTAAACACACCAGCATCGTTTGTCAAGCGGTGTTGGGGGACAAACACAGACACACAAACATATACACACACATACATATACATATATATATACTTATATACGACGGTCTTCTTTCAGTTTCCGTCTACAAAATCCACTCACAAGGCTTTGGTCGGCCCGAGGCTATAGTAGAAGACAATTGC
>NW_026381282.1:14068-15091 GCF_001194135.2 Octopus bimaculoides | reverse complement strand
GTCGAACGATATTAATTCTAAAAGTTAAATTAAATATTGGATTTTATAACACGATATCTCTTTTCTTCTTCCAATGTTTAGAGATGTTTATATCTGTTATGAAAATAATATTTTTGTAGAAAGAATAGTTCATGAATGTTCGGTGATAACCGAAAGAGTGCGATTGAGAATATAAGTGGCCGAAATCGGGTTCCTCGGAAAGTAATCTGGAGTAGCATTACTCGACATTGCGTAGCTTAGAGACGAGTGAGTGTCTCCTGGTCGAGCCGCTACATCTCAGTAGTGAGAGGTCACAACAGTGTTACTTTGGACGTGTGATTAGAATGTCGATGGAGAAGATCACGATGCGGATTTTTGAAGACGACCCAACAGGTAGGAAAACCTAGGAGTAGACAATAAATGAGCTGGCTGGTTAACATCTGTACCCTCAGGTGGTCGCACTTCAGAATCCAGCCATTAAATGTAATTACAGTTATCTCCGATAGGACCCTACGGAGTGGCTAGCTGACGATTTCACCATCTCGACCCTCTCAGAAAAAGTAGGCGGAGAAGAGGAATGGATTGCTAGAAACCACAGTCAAAGAGTGATTCAATTTATTTCTTTGATGGTCTTATTAAAATCGAGCTTTACTGTAAAGGATCAAAGTTATGCACTTACTAACACTGAAACCTATATTCCTCGAGATCGGTTGATGGATAATTTCAAGTCTTATTTACGTATTCTGATTTCTCACGCAGATTATAATATGTGCTATATGTGCTAAAGCTATAATTTGCTCGTCTCAAGGTCGTGCCAAAAAAGAAAGAAAGAAAGAGAGAAAAGTGTTACTATAATGAGAATATTATCTATAGTAATTTAAGCCCTCTGTCATTAAATAATGCTATTAGGACTTTCCTAAATATATCTAAGTAATGTCCATTCTTGTTTCCCGATAAAATTAGGTGATCGCCACATTATAGAGAGCAGCTGT
This sequence comes from Octopus bimaculoides, assembly GCF_001194135.2. Classification (NCBI taxonomy): domain Eukaryota; kingdom Metazoa; phylum Mollusca; class Cephalopoda; order Octopoda; family Octopodidae; genus Octopus; species Octopus bimaculoides. The sequence continues at coordinate 14,120 of NW_026381282.1, read as the reverse complement.
CCTAGCACTCTCTTTCACATTGTTACAATATATATATATATATATATATATA
>NW_026381282.1:11483-12457 GCF_001194135.2 Octopus bimaculoides | reverse complement strand
TATATATATATATATATATCCATATATAGTTGCAGGGATGTATATAGATATATAAGCCAAACGTTTACCAAATACATGTGTGTGTATGTGTGTTTTTGTATGTGAGAGTATGTGCGTGTGTGCGTTTGTCTGTGTATTTGCGTGTGTATGTATATATAGCTAGCTAGATTGATACATATATACATATATACATGAATGGGCAGACAAATGTGTGCATATATGTATATATACATACATACTTACATACATACATACATACTTACTTACGCATATGTTTGCCTCTCTATGTCTGTGTGTTCATATGTTGGCATTTTTTGTTTCAGGAACGAAATCTAGGATCTAACCGGAAACGGAATTAGCTAATAACGGAAGTCTGTCAGTTGGTCTCTAAGAGTCTGAAGTATATTTACTTTAGCTATCGTTTATTTTTAATATAGCTAATGGGACTCGTGTTTAAGATATTTCAACAAACACACAAACGAGAACACAGAGCCACAACGTCTGGTCAAATATTGGCATGAAACTTCGCCATTATTCTTTCAATTATTATTATTATTATTATTATTATTATTATTATTATTATTATTATTATTATTATTATAGAAATTAAAGAAAGCAGTATTAGTAATAACAACAACAACAACAACAAGGAGAAGAAGAAATATATTTAATACTATTTAATACTATTCAATGTCCATTATTTTCTTGTTAGGTATAATTTACGGGGTGTGTTTCTGTATAATTTCTGATGTGTATTTAAGTGTTTTTGTTCTGGTGGTGGGCATGGATAGATTTTAAAGATGTAACTGGTTTCTTTTTTTCCCTTGTGAATCTAAATATAGTTATATTAATGCTTTCAGATAAAGAGTAGCGTAATTGGGAAAATGTCATTAAAATTGATTTTGTACTCATTGTGAGATCAGACACACACTTGCATACAGTTGCAACATGATTTAGGGATCGGTCCTACTGCG
>NW_026381282.1:8635-10731 GCF_001194135.2 Octopus bimaculoides | reverse complement strand
TGTGTGTGTGTGTGTGTGTGTGTGTGTGTGTGTGTGTGTGTGTGTGTGTGTGTGTGTGTGTGTATACATATGTGAACATATTCTTTTGTAAACAAACTTGAAAGGGTCGACTTAGATGGTATTTTACAGAAAATAAAGTAAATTTCGAACGCGGGATACCTGTTAAAACAGATATGAAGTTGCGTAAGTATCCTTAGAAGACGGATATATATATCTACATGTGTATATATTTATACACACTCACGCACACGCGCGCGCGCGCGCGCACACAGGGTGCGGTGGATAAACTGTCGTTAAAATTACGCAAGAATGAAAATAACACTGACATTTTATTTTAACAGTTATATTTACCAAAATTACATAAAAAATATCTTGAAATACTAAAGAGTAAATTTATTTATTAAAATCACCATTGGCTTCAACCTCTGCCTCCAGACGACTTCAGAATCTCCTGCAACTCATCTGGATGGTCTCCTTGTTTAAGTTGGTGAATGCTGTCATAATCCTTGCCTTCAGTTCATCTTTAGTGTTACAAGGAGTTCTGTTGGTCTCTTGCTCAACTATGCCCCACACATAATAATCAAGGGGGTTGCAGTTTGGGGAGTTAGGTAATCATATCTTAGGGCTGATCTGGTCGCAGAAATTATCTGACAGCTATGATTGGATTCTCCTGCTTGTGTGGCGTGGTGCAGAGTCCTGATACCAGACATATGGTCTTCCAGTAACCACCCTCTTTACCCAGGACAGCACTACCTCCTCCGGGCACTTCATGTAGGCCTCCGTGTTGAGTGTGAGGTCTTCTAAGACGATGAATGGAGGCATAACTTCACAATCACTAGTGATCACTCCAATACCATGATGTTCACTGGATGTTAGATTTTTATCACTCTTAGTACATTATCCTCAGATTGACACCCAAACACTCTGAAATGTTCGCATTGGAGTTTCCGGCGCGAATGCCAAGCAGTACAGCATGTTTCCAAATTACTGGCAGAGTGAATTGCGTCGTGATGCTGTTTTTTCTTACAGAGGGTGCCTAACTGACCCTACTATACTGTGTAGGCGACAAACTCAAACATAAGCAACACGCGTCCACGAAATTAAAAATAGAGAATGGCAACAATTTACCCATTGCACCATGTAAATATATATATATATATATATATATAATAACAATAAATGGAGCAAAACGCATATAAATGAAAGTTCCTTTAATTCCTACATATGTTTCAAAATATATGTGTGCTCTACTCCAAAGAAGTAAGAGCTGCTGGAATTCCACATATATTCATCGTCAGGGAACCAACATATAAGAGCAAGACAAATGTGAAATGATGAGGTAACTTACGAGTTATAATATTATATTATATATATATATATTTAAGCTATAAGATTCACAAGAATCTTGGCTTATCAGCATGTAAGATGCCTGAAATGGATAGGTACAACATAGGGTTCACAGTGAGGTAAATGCAGCTGGCAAAAATGAGTAGTACTTTTATTCCAAAAGGGCCAGCCTTGTCACACTCCCTGTCATGCTGATGTTTCCCGTGTACTACTTTAAGGGTACACATGTCAGTGAAGTGCTCTGCCACTTGCACGTTAATTTCACAAGCAAGCTGTTCCGCTGATGGATCAACTGGAAGCCTCGTCGTCGTAGCCGACGGAGAGCCACTAATGTATATTTACATAAAGTTATGAATATATTTATATCTATATGTGTTTTATTATATGTCAGTAAATATATAGCAACCTGCGGTACGTATCAAAATATATCTGCTTGTATATGACTTCGTAGACTTACACATTGTGAAAATATTTTTGCTAGTACGAACAGTGCGGAGGTGTAGGTACGTACGTTGGTTTCTCAATCTGTGGTGTGTATGCGGAATTTCTGTGCTTTCGTGTATGTGTATACATATCTTTGTATATAAAAAGTGCTACAGCTTATGTAAGTATGCAATCAATATACGCGCACTCTCATACACAATATATACACAGACATATGCGCGGAAGAGTGTACGTGGCTGTGTAGGAGCGCGAACGTGTTGTTTAAACAGGCATACATATATATGTGTGTATATATATATATATAT
>NW_026381282.1:2860-8253 GCF_001194135.2 Octopus bimaculoides | reverse complement strand
TATATATATATATATAGGCGTATGTGCATCTATATATGCAGGAATACAATCACACTAGCACATACTCTATCGCAACGTATCACTTGCTTGTTGTCTACATTCGGTGGGTACCGTCTCTCTGTGTGCTGTTTAGTGTCTGGGGCTTTATTTGTCTGGAGTATAGAGAGAGGGGTGTGGGGGTGAAGTGAGGTGCTGGGTAGGTTTAGTGCAGTAGCTGGGTACTTGTGTGATGCTAGACAAAAGACACTGAAGTAGGTAAACAACTAAGTCGATAATCACGTTCAATTAATTATGTACACACGTATATATATAAATACCAATAGAGACATATAGAAGAATCTATGTATATATATATGTATGTAGATGTATATATATATATATATACATATTGTGTGAATATTTTTTATATGCATAAATGTATAAAAACAGACATCCCTATAATTGCATATATATATATATATATATGTACATATTTATATATATGTAATTTACACACACACACATATAGACATAAATATGTATATATAAATATATATATATATATATATATATATATATATATATATATATATATATATATATATATACACGTATATACCTATATATATAAATAAAAATGCATATACATACATACATGTGTGTATGCATATTTATACATATATACATACATATATACACATATATATGTGTGTGTGTGTGTGTGTGTAACAGTGTGTGTGTTTGAGTGTGTATGTGAATCTTTTCGTAGATAAATATATATGTATATATATATATGTATATTTGTGTGCATATATATGCATTATTTTATGCATGAACACTGATTAAAAGGTTGGGCAGAGACGTATGTCTTATCTACAAACGTTCACTCCCACAGAAGTGTGTGTATGGGAATGGGCCTGTGTGTGGCTGTGTGAGTGTGTAGGTGTATATATTTGTGTTCGTTTACATATGTATGTATGTATGTATCTATCTATATATATATATATATACATATACCGATCGACCGACCGACCAACTTACAAACACAGACAGACAGGCTGACACAGACTGACAGAGCGACGGTCAGACAGGTTGATAGATAGATAGATAGATAGATAGATAGATAGATAGATAGATAGATAGATAGATTTGACAGTAATACATACATGCATACATACATACATTGACTACCTTTTATCAGTTTTATGGATTGATACTTTCTATAGCATCGTGAAATCTTTGAACGTCGCTCAGTAATTTCAAGTTTGCAACACCTAACTTAGGACCATTTTAGGCATTATCGAATTTTTTTTTTTTTATCTACTCACTAGACGACGGTCAGTCTAGCTCTTTGCTCCTCTCATGGCCCGAACACTAGAAACATCCTTCATATTACGCTTTCTGACCAAAATATAATCTTTGAGATCCATATCTTCCATCTTGCTCACGTTGTTCACGTAACACCTCTCATTCCCCCTGTAGCCACCACCAGATCAACCAAATAGCTTGTGTGAGTTGCCACTTACTGCAAAGATGTCTCCTTAGCCCACGGCCCGAAAGCAGAATTAATATTTTTTTAAAAACCCTAATAATAAGCAGGATTAACTCCCATAACTTGACACGCTATTAGTCACGTCGCTCTCGGGTGCTATTAGTCGCTCTTGTTCGCTACTGGTAACATGTAACCTAGTACGACCTGTTACATAATAGGGCCGTCGGGGACTAAACTGGCAACCTCACCAAGCTTGGTTGGTGAGGAAAATAATGGTTGGACACACTGCGGCACGAAAAATAAGACCTGTCAAAGGGCTGGGGAAGTCATGAGTAGTCAAGGGCTTTCCAACAAATAGATGTAAATAGTTATATATCGCCTTTTTGTTTTGTATGTATGTATGGATGGATCGATGAATGGATGGATGGATGTTCGTATGTATGTATGTATGTGTGTGTGTGTGTATGTATGTACCCACCCTCTTTGCTATTTACTTTGTTGTTGTGCTGTCACATGCTTTTCAAAACTCTGAGAAGGGTAATTAGATAAAATATCGAACAACAGGGAATGTTTTTAATCTGACCAGACTGAAATTCGAAACAAAAGTTTTTACCTCACACATTACGGAACTCTTATACACTGACTATTGCGATCTAATCGGTCATTCTGAAACAGGTCTGCAATCTCTTGTATCTGCATTTGACTCAGCTTGTAATGATTTAAGCTTGACCATCAACTTGAAAAAATCATCTGTAATGTTTCAACCTGCACGTGTTGCTGTTTGTAAGCCCCTAAAATTTTCATTAAGTGTAGGTTACTTGAGGTTTTTGATTCTTTCATTTACGTTGGCAGCTCTGTACAAAATAATGGCAATCTGGAGACAGAAATACATTTTCGAAATCAAGAGACAGCACAAGGATTTGATGGTTTGGAGTTACGCGTTTGGCGCCAACGACATATAAGTAACAACACAAAATTGGTTGTCTTACCATCCCTGTTGTATTCTTCTGAAACATGGACACGTTATGAAAGACATTTCAAATAGTTAGAACGATTCCACCAAGGAAAGCCTTCACCGCATTTTAAACATTAAAAGTGGCTTTTTTTTTACTCTAGGAACAGGTGTCTTTGCGTCTGCAGGCACCACTTCAATTATATCATTGATTCTGAAAACTCAAATCAGATGGTCTGGCCATATTGTTCGAATGGCGAATGAAAGCACACCCAAAGAGCTGTTTCACGACGGGCTTGCAGAGGTTTAAGTACGTATACTTTGTTTCTCATATACATACATATATATATATATATATATATATATATATACATATATATATATATATATATATATATAAATACACACATATTTCTGCTCCTCCTGTTTCACGTTTTATATATATATATATATATATATACACATATATTTCTGCTCCTCCTGTTTCACGTTTTCGGTCACATCTGTCTTAGTCTCCTGATATTTTGTTCGGACTCACCTTCTGCCTTTGAGGATAATCTGAGAATAAATTATATGATTTTGTAACCTAGGTTATGCGTCGAATATGGTTGAAACATAAAATATGCGTTAAGCAGAACCGCATTGTATCCCTATCTTATAGCAGAAATATTCTGAGAAAATTGTAAAAAAAAATCTGCCAAATGCAACATAATACTGAGAATGTTTATAAAAAGTCACAGTGTTTCCCAGAATGCACACAAAAATGTTATATCTATCAAGGAATAACTAGATCATAAGAACTGCTTCTAACCCATCCGAAAGGTTAACGAAAAATCTCACTAATAGAAAGCTAGGAGATCCCTAAATGTCACAAAATAGAAAGGCAATAAAATCCTTAATGAAGGGAAAAACAACTGAATCAGCAACGCAAGTATATATGCATACATTCATGCATACATACATACATACATACATACATACATACATACATAAATACATACATACATTCATACATACATATGAGTGTATGTATGTATTTGTGTGTGTGTGTGTCTGTGTATATCTGTGTATGTCCGTGTATGTGTGTGTGGTTCGTCAAACGTAGTCACGTGTTGCAATGAAATTAAATTAGGTAGCCATCTTGAAACGTGTTGCAAATGGCGTTTTGGCAAAATTGTGTAAAACAATTTATTGTAATGTTTAAATGGAAATCTTCCTTTTCACGCAAGGAAACGAGGTTGGAATTGAAATTTTGCGAAGCACCTTCTGTCGGTAGTAAAAACAAGAAAAGCTAAAAATATTCATTTTCTCTTTCTTCTACTTTTACCTGTTTCTGGTATAAAACCGCAGCTGCCATTCTGGAGCACCGACTGGAAAGATTTTAGTTGAGCAATTCGGTGCTAGTACATAGTTTTAAACCTATTCTATCGGTTCTCTTCAGCTAAACTGCTAAACTAGAGGAGGTAAATTAACCAGCACAAGTTGCCAAGCAGTCGGTGAGGGACAAACGTGGACACAGTGACACGTTTATATACACAGGTACACACACACACACACACACACACATACATACATACATATATATATATATATATATATAAGCCAAACTTATTTTTCAAACAACCAAGATGGCGAAAGCCCCTCATCATGCGAATTAATCACTACACAATACCCCTTGAAAAGCTAATTTAAATAGCGAAAACCGTTTGGATTTTACAACACCTATTTAATATGTATATATCTATATAAAAAAATATTAAACTATGCGAAACGAAGGCATTTTTCTTCATTTTTCTTCATTTTTCTTCACATATTTTCAACCTATATATATATACATATATATGTATGTATGTATGTATGTATGTATGTTTGTATGTATGTGTGTGTGTGCGTGGAAGTACATGGCTTACTGGTTAGGGTATTGGACACATGATCGTAAGATTGTGGTTTCGGTTCCTAGACCTGCTGATATGTTGTGTTCTTGAGCAAGACACGTTGTATAAATAACCTTTCTATTTCAGATTTTGTGTTGTAAATCCTAAATTCTGTCATTATCTTCCTAGTTTTCCTGGCTAATTTGATTAGTTCCTTTAAAGTCCAGTTAAGAATATTATAGCTGTAATTTATAACTGGGACGGCTAGAGTGTTGATACCTATTACCGTTTTTCACATTGAGCTCTGTTTTCAGTATTAATCTAACTCGTGTATAGTATTCCTTTCTTATTTTCTCTTTCATTTGTGTGTGTTGCATCATATCTAGTTCATTGATTCCTTAGTATTTGTATGCCAGGATTTACTCTAATTCTCTCATTTCATTTGATTTATTTAGTGTGATATTGTCACTCGTAACTAGTTTTCCACTTTTCCAAGGTTGCTTTGGCTCATTTTTCTAAACCAAAATTCATGTTTATTTCTATGGTAAATCCATGCGCTTCATTATTATTCAAGGCGGCGAGCTGACAGAATCGTTAGCACGCTACAGGAAATGCGTACCGGTGTCTCGCCCGTCGCTACGTTCTGAGTTCAAATTCCGCCGAGGTTCCCTTTGCCTTTTAACCTTTCGGGGTCGATAAATCAAGTACCAGTTGTGTACTGAGGTCAATCTAATCGACTGGCCCTCTTCCCCAAATTTCAGGCCTTGTGTCTATAATAGAAAAGATTATTATTATTATTATTATTTTTTTTTTCTTCTTTCTTCAAATTTTCTTCCATTTCTCGCAGAGTGTTTTCCATACATCTAGGGCAGAGAAGCTCATTGTATGCATTCCCAGTTTACACACGCAAATTCACAGGTAAAATATGTATTCAAAAAAAATTTATAAATAAATAAATTCATGAATGGATTATTATTATTATTATTATTATTATTATTATCATTATTATTATTATTATTATTATTATTAGGTTGACTTTACGGTTCGTCCTTTCGGGTTCGACAAAATAGGTGGAAGCTGAACACTGGCATCGATG
>NW_026381281.1:0-209 GCF_001194135.2 Octopus bimaculoides | reverse complement strand
ATATATATATATATATATATATGCAAATATATATATGTGTATATATATCTATATAAATATATATATGTTTATATATATATAAATATATGCATATGTATATATATTTATATAATAGATATATACATATATATATATGCATATATACATATATTATATAAATATATATATGCATATATACATAAATTATATAAATATATCTATATATATAT
>NW_026381280.1:0-401 GCF_001194135.2 Octopus bimaculoides | reverse complement strand
GTCCTTATCTGAAAGTTTGGGTTTTCTTCCGGAGTTTTGTTTTGACAAGAAGGTTTTTCCCTCTTTCTCAAAGGCTATCATTACTGCTGAGACAGTACTTCTTGATACAACAAACATTTTGGCTGTTTTCATTACACTACTGCCTGCCATACAAGCACCAACAATTTGACCTCTTTGAAAGTCTGATAGATCTGTCATTTAAATGCATTTTAATTACCTTTTTCTGATGATATCTGAAAAGAAACAGTAATTTTAGCAAAACATATTAAGCAACACTAATAATAAATCAAAAAGCATAAAAATAAATAAGCTTTTGGTGGTTTTATAGATATTTAAAAATTATGGTGCTATGTGTTTCCATTATTTTGTCCAACCCCTGTATGTATATATATATATATATA
>NW_026381279.1:0-255 GCF_001194135.2 Octopus bimaculoides | reverse complement strand
ATATATGTATGTACGTACGTATGTATAGAATGCATGTATGTATACGTGGCAATGAGCTGAAAGCGGGGATGTGTGTAAGATGAAGCGTACGAGGGACGTCTCGGGGAGTGAGTTGTTGTCGTGGTCCACTCCCATTACATTTTTCTGGCGCTCCGGGGCGAAATTTATTCACGATCAACGCCGTCATAAAGAGGTCCTGCACACAATCGGGCAAGCTGAAGGGGGAGACGAACGGATGGCCAGAGAGAGGAGGTG
>NW_026381278.1:0-464 GCF_001194135.2 Octopus bimaculoides | reverse complement strand
ATGTATGTATGTATGTATGTATGTATGTATGCATGAAATTTATTTACATACAAATTTATTATATATATGGTTATAAATATATTTATATAATATATATGTTTGGGGGAATATAGTACATGCTCTTTATTTATGAGGTATACGGGTTTGTGCTTGTGTATATATATATGTATCTATGCATGTACTTGTGCGAGTATGTATGTGTGTGTGCGTATGTGTGTATTGTGTGTATACCTGTGTACAAACAATTCTGTATGTATAGTGTCGGTGGCACTGGCATTATTGGTGTTTTGAATGGATGTAATTATTCATATTTATATATGTACACATATACACGCACATGAGTGTAAAGATGTAAGTGTATATATGAATGTGTTTATGAATATATAAATATACGTGTTTGTGTGTGTATATGTATATATATGTATGTATATACATGTGGATATGAGATTATATATATATATATA
>NW_026381277.1:127-286 GCF_001194135.2 Octopus bimaculoides | reverse complement strand
TATCTATCTATCTATCTATCTATCTATCTAACCGTCTGTTTGCCTGTCTGTCTGTCTGTCTGTCTGTATGTCTGTATGTCTGTCTGTTTATCTGTTTGTATGTATATTTATCTGTCTATCTGTCTGCCTACCTGTCTATATGCCTGTGTCTGTCTGTAT
>NW_026381277.1:0-117 GCF_001194135.2 Octopus bimaculoides | reverse complement strand
TCTGTCTATCTGTCTGCCTACCTGTCTATATGCCTGTGTCTGTCTGTATGTCTGTCTGTTTATCTGTCAGCTTTATCTATCTATCTATCTATCTATCTATCTATCTATCTATCTATC
>NW_026381276.1:0-209 GCF_001194135.2 Octopus bimaculoides | reverse complement strand
ACATACATACGTATTCACACATACATGCATAGATAATACATTCATACATACATGTAATCATGCATATATGAAATCATACATATATGCATAGGTACATACATACATCCATGTATGCATACATACATGCATAAATTCATACATACATGCATACATACATAGATACATGCATACATACATGCATACATACATGCATGCATACATGCATACAT
>NW_026381275.1:165-447 GCF_001194135.2 Octopus bimaculoides | reverse complement strand
TGTTCGTCGATTTTTGCGATGGCTGAAACGAAGGAACTACGTACTTCCGTGAAATTCTGTTTTCTGCTACAGTAAACGGCCGCCGAAACAGTTGTCATACTTCGAACAACTTACAACGACGCTGCTATGAGCAAAATACAAATTTACGAGAGGTTTTCACGCTTTAAATGTGGTCACTTGTCGCTTGAAGATCAACCTCGTTTAGGATGGACATCGAATGAAAACATGAAAATTCATGAACTGATCTTGGAGGACTATCACTGAACAATTGACGAAGTTGCT
>NW_026381275.1:0-150 GCF_001194135.2 Octopus bimaculoides | reverse complement strand
TCCTGGAGCTCCTGCCAACGAATTTTGAGCGAGGAATTGCAAATGAAAAGTGTTGCATCAAAATCTGTACCTCGCTTGCTCACGGAAGGTCAAAAGCAGTCACGACTTTATGTGTGTCGTGAACTGAAAGAACAGCTAGAAGTTGATCCA
>NW_026381274.1:0-479 GCF_001194135.2 Octopus bimaculoides | reverse complement strand
TCATTGTCATCACTACCTCTAGCATCTTCATCATTACCAGCACTGTCACTATCATAGCCATCACAACCACTACTGTCATCCTCTTCCTTACCTCCTTTTCCTCCACCTCCACCTCCTCCTCCTCCTCATTATCATCATCATCATCATCATCATCATCATCATTGTTGTCGTCGTCATCATCATCGTCATCATCGTCGTCGTCGTCATCATCATCATCATCATCGTCGTCATCGTCATCGTCGTCATCATCATCATCATCATCGTCGTCATCGTCATCGTCGTCATCATCATCATCATCATCATTGTTGTCGTCGTCATCATCATCGTCGTCATCATCGTCATCATCGTCGTCGTCATCGTCGTCGTCGTCATCATCATCGTCATCATCGTCGTCGTCATCATCATCATCATCCTCATCAATATAATGTCACTGTTTTAATCATCCTTGCCAACAACAATAGCATAAGCAACATCAGCAC
>NW_026381273.1:0-201 GCF_001194135.2 Octopus bimaculoides | reverse complement strand
TGTCATCTAAATTACACAAAAATGAAAATAACACTGACATCTCGTTTTAAAATATATTCAATTAAATTGCCACTGGCTTCAACCAGACGATTTCGGAATCTCCTGCAACTCTTCTGGACAGTCTCCTTGTTTAAGTTGGTGAATGTGGCCGTAATCCTTGCTTTCAGTTCATCTTTGGTGTTACAAGGAATTTTGTTGGTC
>NW_026381271.1:327-641 GCF_001194135.2 Octopus bimaculoides | reverse complement strand
GTAATAATAATGATAATAGTAATAATAATAATGCTTTGAAATTTTGGTACAAGGCCAGGAATTTCAGGGGAAGAGACTCGTCAATTACATAGACCCATTGCTTAACCGGTACTTATTTCATTGACCTCAAGATGATGAAAGGCAATGTCAACCCCAGCAGCATTTTCAACTCAGAACATAAAGATGGATGAAATGTTGCTAAGCATTTTGCCCAGCATGCTAACGATTCTGCCAGCTCATTGCTTTAATGATAATAATAATAATAATAATAATAATAATAACAACAACAATATCATTATTATTATTATTATTAT
>NW_026381270.1:0-543 GCF_001194135.2 Octopus bimaculoides | reverse complement strand
CACTTGATGAAGGCTGGAGGATATATCAGCCGAAATGTGTTAACAACAAAGATGAGGACAAATAGCCGTCAAATGTAAATAATGTAAATAATGTAAAATAATCACCAGTTGAACTCTGGGGCTGATATAATCGATGTGTCCCCTCTCCAGAAATTGCTGGCCTTGTGCCAAAATTTGAAACCAATATAGTAACTTTATCTATTATCTTTTACTTGTTTCAGTCACTGGACCGAGGCCATGCTGGGGCACTCACTTGAAGAGTTTTTAATCAAACAAATCAACCCCAATACTTACTTTTTTTTTGAAGTCTGGTACTTATTTTATCATTTTCGTTTTGCCAAACTGCTAAGTTATGAAATATGTGTGCTTGGTGTGTGGTAAGAAGCTTGCTTCATAGCCACATGGTTCATGGTTCAGTCCCACTGTGTGGCACCTTGAACAAATGTCTTCTACTATAGCCTTAGGCCAACCAAAGTCTTGTGGGTGGATTTGGCTGATGGAGAGGAAGCCCATCATATATATATATACATATACATAATATAT
>NW_026381269.1:0-399 GCF_001194135.2 Octopus bimaculoides | reverse complement strand
GGTAAGAGCTCTCTGAACTTTGGCCAGGCTATTCTTATTCTAGCAGCTACCCTTTCAGCGCACCCTTCCCCACTACTAACTTGGTCACCCAGATATCAGAAGCTATCAACTACATCCAGTTTTTCTCCCTGGAATGTGACAGAAGTTGTTTTCTGCACATTTTCAGTGTTTACTGCACCTGAACATCTGCCACATATAAAAACTAACTTCCTAGTTAACCTGCCTTTGATATTGCTGCACCTCTTATGTGTCCATAGCTTGCACTGGGTACATCTTATAGAGTTTCTACCTACACCTTTTCTACAGATCGAGCAGGGGTTTGTGTTTTGTCTACCTTCCTACCTTATTTGGACTTTGGTTTTAGCTACGTTGACTCTAAGGCCCTTCGATTCTAGTCCC
>NW_026381268.1:0-283 GCF_001194135.2 Octopus bimaculoides | reverse complement strand
GTATGTATGTATATATATATATATGTATGTTTGTATGTATGTATATATATCTATGTATATATATGTATGTATGCATATATATATATATGTATGTATATATACATATATATGTATGCATGTTTGTATATATGTGCATGCATGTATATGAATGTTATGTATGTGTACATATATGTATATATATATGTATGTATATGAATGTTATGTATGTATATATATATGTATATATATGTATGCATATATATGTATGCACATATATATATATATATATATATATATATATATA
>NW_026381267.1:0-323 GCF_001194135.2 Octopus bimaculoides | reverse complement strand
TGTATATAAGTATATCTATATTTTTAACATATTTGTATACATCGGTTCCAGATTTTCTTTTATTTATGTTATATTGAAAGCGTAATTTTTGCCAGTTGGTTTTTACTTTCTTTGAAATATTCCTGAGTTTCTTGAAGTTTGTTTGATTCAGTAACTTTACACTTCCCATCAAACTGCAATGAACTCATAGAAAATGCTAAAATAAAATGCAAAACCTTCATAAAAGTATTCAACTAGAACGCAGTATTCAACACATCATACGCATTCATATACACATCTGAGCGCGCGTGCATACGCACATATATGTATGCATGTATATATAT
>NW_026381266.1:0-258 GCF_001194135.2 Octopus bimaculoides | reverse complement strand
TATATATATATATATATATATACTCTTTACACTTTTACTTGTTTCATTCATTTGACTGTGGTCATGCGGGAGCACCGCCTTCAGTCGAGCAAATCGACCCCGGGACTTATTCTTTGTAAGCCTAGTACTTATTCTATCGATCTCTTTTTGCCGAACCGCTAAGTTATGGGGACATAAACACACCAGCATCGGTTGTCAAGTGATACTAGGGGGACAAACACAGACACACAAACATATACACACATACATATATACGAC
>NW_026381265.1:0-321 GCF_001194135.2 Octopus bimaculoides | reverse complement strand
TAGCATTTTCTACCTTGTCTTATTTTCCTTATACATATCAACTCTTGTGTGCCTTTTCAACCTTTTACACACACACACACACACACATAAATATCCACACATATTTATTCTTTTACTTTTTTTATTCTTTAACTTGTTTCAGTCATTTTGACTACAGTCGTGCTGGAGCACCGCATTTAGTCGAACAAATCGACCTCAGGACTTATCCTTTGTAAGCCTAGAACTTATTCTATATCGGTCACTTTTGCCGAACGGCTAGTTAACGGGGACATAAACACACCAACATCGATTGTCAAGCGATGGTGGGGGGATAAACACAGA
>NW_026381264.1:0-228 GCF_001194135.2 Octopus bimaculoides | reverse complement strand
ATATATATATATATATATATATATATATGTATACAAACACACACACACACTCACCTACACACATTTTTGCATCCACTGACTTCATGTGCATACTCTCAACAGTGAAATATATACACACTAATATACATACATATCATGGTGTACTCTCTTTGGAATATGGTGTTGTTTGTTTTTTTTTTGTTTTTTTTTTGTTTCTTTCTTCTTCATCAGCTCTTGCCATTTAAGAAA
>NW_026381263.1:0-227 GCF_001194135.2 Octopus bimaculoides | reverse complement strand
TCCAACTGTAAGTAGTTTTCGTAAACATATCCTCCGACGCTACTCTATCTTTCTTTCTTTTTTCCCCTTCTCGTCCTTCCTCTTTACTACTACGTATCTCGCTTTACCCCTCTCGTTCTTCCTCTGTTACTACTACGTATCTTTTTTCCCCCCTCGTATTTCCCCTTTCTCTTTTCTTCTCGTTGCTCACCTATTCTTCTACTTCCCCCCTTTGTTTCTCCCTCTAC
>NW_026381262.1:267-417 GCF_001194135.2 Octopus bimaculoides | reverse complement strand
AAAAGACTCCCGTATTAAATACAATCGTTGACACAAGGTGCGGCAGAAAAAAATCCCGTATTGTATAGTATCGTTGACGCAGGGTGCGGCAGAAAAAAAACCCGTATTGAATAGTATCGTTGACGCAAGGTGCGGCAGAATAGTCTCCCG
>NW_026381262.1:0-106 GCF_001194135.2 Octopus bimaculoides | reverse complement strand
AAATGCGATCGTTGACGCAATGTGCGGCAGAATAAACTCCCGTAATAAATGCAATGGTTGACGCAATGTGCGGCAGAAAAACCTCCCGTATTAAAAACGATAGTTT
>NW_026381261.1:0-352 GCF_001194135.2 Octopus bimaculoides | reverse complement strand
AAAGAAGAAAATTGAGTTCATAGCTGGTTAGTTCTTTTCAATAAGTTTATGTTTAGCCTTTTAAATGAATGGCAAAAGCAGGTGTGATTGTTTTGAAGAAGTTGTTTTTCAAAAAGAATCTTTGGTGTCATTGTCTAGTAGGAGAGTGTGGGTGTGTGTGTGTGTGTGTGTGTGTGTGTGTGTGCGTGCGTGTGTGCGTGCCTGTGTATTCGAAAGGATACAAATGGATACACACATGGAACAATAGACAAGTAGATAAAAATCAACACATAACCTACAATAAAAATCGAGGATATTCAAACCATACAAACACCAACCTCATGCGACCCCACAACTTTGCAAGATAGATCAA
>NW_026381260.1:0-967 GCF_001194135.2 Octopus bimaculoides | reverse complement strand
TCAGGGAGTTCAATTTTGGTCTTGAGGTCTATAAAATAAAGTACCAGTCAAGCAATCGACTAGCCTCACCTTCTATAAAGAATGTTGCCTCTGTGCCAACATTTGAAGCAACTATTATGTTTGTTTTTTATTATATTTCAGATTTCACCTTGAGAATGATATATTTTTTAAAGAATTTAGTTTCTGTTTCTTTTGTTGACCTTGTCAATAATTTTCATACAGATTCCAACGCACGTGAAATACTGCGCACGCATTCCATCACATGCGTGTATGTGCGTGTGTGTGGGAAAGTGAGCGAAAGAGAGTGAAAAAAAGATGAAAGTGCGAGAAACTAAATAAGAGGGAGAAGGATAACGAATAAGAGAAAGAAAGAAAGAAAGAAAAGGAAAAGAGTAAGAAAGAAAGAATGGGAGAGAGAGAGAGGCTGCAATTCTGTATGTTTTGAAGGATATAGGGTGTATAAGTGTCTATTCCTTGATGCATTCTACAGATGGATAAAGATGAAAAAAGATGGATAATTTAAAATATTAATGAATCGGCAACAAGTAGAGATGTAACGTAGAAGACTGTATAAGTTAGTGTTGTGCGCTATGAAGAATCTGTATTCGGAGAAGAGCTAAAATTTGTATAAGTTGCGTGTGTGTATTAACGTGTATCTCTGAATATTTAATATTTTGTGCGTACAAGTGAGTGAGACTCGTGTGTATGCATATGTGAATTTCGATTTGTATATGAATGTAGATTTGGTTATGGTTGTGAGCAAATGTTACTAAGCGTACGTATAGGCGTATATATATATATGTGTGTGTGTGTGTGTGTGTGTGTGTGTGTGTGTGTGTGTAGATTTATATGTGTATATGATGGTGGGTGTCCATGTGTGTTTAGATATATACACATATATTTGTGTATATATATATATATGCGTTTGAATACATTCCCACATGCATCACAAACGCATACATCACAC
>NW_026381259.1:0-372 GCF_001194135.2 Octopus bimaculoides | reverse complement strand
ATATACATATATATGTATATATACATATATACATATATATGTATATATGTTTATTATGTGTATTATATCTATCTATCTATCTATCTATCTATCTATCTATCTATCTATCTATCTGTGTATATATACAATACACTCTACATATGTATTAAATATATATGTACACACACACACGTGCGCGCGCGTGCTCACACACACACACACAGATATGCATATATGCAATATATGAACATATATATATATCTATAGTTTATTTGAAATATACATGTTACTTTATATTTATATATTTATTATATATAATATATGAACACATACACACTCACAGACGCACGCGCACACACGCACACACACACACACACACACACACACACACAC
>NW_026381258.1:0-210 GCF_001194135.2 Octopus bimaculoides | reverse complement strand
AGGCGGTATATATATATATATATATATATGTCTGTATGTATTGTCGTCGTCGCCCAACGTCCGCTTTCCATGCTAGCATGGGCCGGACGATTTGACTGAGGACTGGTGAAACCAGATGGCTACACCAGGATCCAATCTGATATATATATATATATGTATGTATGTATGTATATATATATATATATAACGTGAGAGAGTTAGGGGTTGGGG
>NW_026381257.1:181-399 GCF_001194135.2 Octopus bimaculoides | reverse complement strand
TGTCCATCTCCCTTTCGTCTCCATTAAACTTTCATCCATTCTCAGAGTATTTTCTCTTGAGCTGGTTCTGTATCTTCTCTCCTGATTTTTTCCTTCAGTCAGTTGCTTTTTCTCTTTTTCCTTCTTTTTCTTTTCATTCCTTACTTCTCTCTCTCTCTCTCTCTTTTCTTTCTCTCCGCGCGTATATATATATATATATATATATATATATATATATA
>NW_026381257.1:0-171 GCF_001194135.2 Octopus bimaculoides | reverse complement strand
TATATATATATATATATATATATATATACATATATCTCACCTTTATCTCTCTCTGTTATCGACTTTCATTTCTCTTCAGCTCATCTCCATTTTTATCAATCAAATTCTTCTTTCACTGCCATCTCTCTCCCTTTCTCTCTCTCTCTCTCTCTCTCTCTCCCTCTCTCTCTC
>NW_026381256.1:0-440 GCF_001194135.2 Octopus bimaculoides | reverse complement strand
TCTGTAAAAACTTGATGAATTCCTTTAGCTTTCTTAGATGTAAATTTTTCCTAAATGGATGTTCCTTGAACTTCATATTAGCTATAAGATCAAATAGGTGCTTTTCGAAATTTTCTAGTAGTGGATTTGGAGGTGGATTTTTTCTACTTTTAAATATCTTCTTATAGTAGTCCTTTTCTTGTTTTTCAAAGCTTGAATTTTTCATCTTGTTTTCATGATGATAAGCGATTCACCTCATTCTTCTAACAAAGTCATTTGTTCTATGGATTAGTAGCCACATATATGTATCCTTACTATGTAAGGGGATGTCCTTCATAGAAAAATTCTACATCCAACTTTTCCATCCTGTTGAAAAATTAAGTACCAGAAAAAATACTCAGGTTTGGTAGGTGAGTTCAGTAAAAGATTTAGATTTAGATTCAAAATTGAATATGGTACTT
>NW_026381255.1:0-219 GCF_001194135.2 Octopus bimaculoides | reverse complement strand
TGGTGAACCTGGTTATCTCTATGCATGATGATGCTTCTATGGTCACTAATTTGGAATGACTCCAGCCCCATCAAGCAACAGCATGACGCCAAACCAAGCCAAATAGTATAGTGTGTTTTATGAAACAGCATGTTTACATTATAATGTTTAAGCATGTCCTGTCTTAACTTTGAGCCCTCAACTCTCTGGCAGAATTGTAGGGGTGCTGGCATGACATAT
>NW_026381254.1:0-328 GCF_001194135.2 Octopus bimaculoides | reverse complement strand
ATATATATATATATGGAGAGAGAGAGAGAGAAAGAGAGAGAGTAACCTTCACCTCTCTTATCTTTTCCTGTGTCTCTGGCTACATCTCAGGTTATGTTTTTGTAACTTCCCCTCATATTTCCTATCCGCAATTTCTCCTTCTCTCTCTCTCTCCCTTTGGTCCTGTCCGTCTGTCTGTCTGTCTGTCTGCTTGTCTGTCTCCCTCTGTCTTCCCCCCCTCTCTCTTTCTCTCTTTTCCTGCAAATAAATCTCTAATTTCCTTTCACACATCAATTTCCTCTTTGTACCGTTTTCTTCCATTCTTCCCTTCTTCTTCTTCTTCTTCTTC
>NW_026381253.1:270-453 GCF_001194135.2 Octopus bimaculoides | reverse complement strand
ATGTATGTATTATGTATGTATTATGTATGTATGTACGTATGCATGTATGTATGTATATGTGAAGATTTGTATATTTTGCTTTATGTATATATTCTCATGCATAGAGGTACATATCTAGACAGGCTTATATATATTCTGGAGAGTTTTACAGATTTTTACAGTTCCAGTGATGGATTGGATCTG
>NW_026381253.1:0-138 GCF_001194135.2 Octopus bimaculoides | reverse complement strand
AATCTGGATAGAGTAACTGCAGATTTCTCAATAGTTCGGCGTAGGTATTATCTTTAACATCCGCTGGGCATCTAATTTCCACAGCTGTACAGTTTCTCTTCTCTATCCCTAATCATTATATCAGGTCTGTTGTGCTTA
>NW_026381252.1:0-251 GCF_001194135.2 Octopus bimaculoides | reverse complement strand
TGTGTGTGTGTGTGTGTGTGTGTGTGTGTGTGTGTGTGTATACGTACAGAAACTCTATATAACCACGCTCAAGAAGCCATACACTTTGCACATGAGTATCGACAGGTATAATTTCACATACATATCTGTTTTCATATCTATTCCTCTAAATAAGTGTGCATCTATCAATAATCCATACATATCGGTAGATTGATTGATAGGCACAAATTCATAGACAGCTAGACTTAGATAGATAGATAGATAGATAGATA
>NW_026381251.1:0-253 GCF_001194135.2 Octopus bimaculoides | reverse complement strand
TTGTTTTATGTATGTCTTGTTTTATGTATGTCTTGTTTTATGTATGTCTTCTCATGCATGTACTTGCATATCTAGACATGTATATACAAGTATATATATATAGAGAGAGAGCGAGAGGGGGGGTTTGGAGGGGAGGGGGAGTAGGGGAGAGGGAGGGAGGGAAGGAGAGAGAGGAAGATGGGTGGATGTATGTAGATGGATCACTGATGACACATGAGCTTATTTTGCTATTGATTAATTATGAGAACGTGTT
>NW_026381250.1:0-459 GCF_001194135.2 Octopus bimaculoides | reverse complement strand
ATTATTATTATTATTATTATTATTATTATTGCTGTTGCTCTTGCTGGTGGTATAGGGTGGGTGGGTGAATGACCTCGCTGTACTCAAATACGCAGGTGGAGGTTTTTTGCCAGGCAGGGTCGGGAAGTGTGGTGGCAATTTAACCCTTTAGCATTCACAGTTCAGGTTACTCTATCAAATATAACGCTTATTTCTTCACATTGTTTTGATTTTAAATCGTGCATTGGCTCGTAGCTTTGAGATCAGGAAGATCTGATTTGTTTTTCTTTTAAATTTTTACAATGACATTGCAAGGTAGGAGAGAGAGAGAGGGCGTGGAGAACATTTTGACTGAATGTGTCTGGTTTGAATGCTAAAGGGTCAATGTCAATTTATTACTTTCAAAATTTCCACTTATTATTATTATTATATCATCATCATCATCATTATTATTATATCACCATTATTATTATCTTCATC
>NW_026381249.1:0-220 GCF_001194135.2 Octopus bimaculoides | reverse complement strand
GTGAATGTGAGTGCGTGTGTATGTGAATGTGAGTGCGTGTGTATGTGTGTGTGTTTGTGTGTGTGTCCGCACGTCTGAGTTGGCGTGTGTCAATGCGTAGACGCCTTTCTGTGTTGTGTGCGTCTGAGAACATGTATATATGTATGTACACTTACATACATGCGTAGATGCATATATAGATATATACATGTGAGTGTACACACACACACACACACACACA
>NW_026381248.1:0-225 GCF_001194135.2 Octopus bimaculoides | reverse complement strand
TTGCCTGTTGTGTATGTACATATATGATAATAGCAGCGATAAGCGATAAAATCAGAAATCAGTACAATCAGGTATTTATATAAAACTAATGCCAGCGGACAAGTGTATTTTATATGAAATAGTCACGAATATTGTCACTCCACCATTTTGGTGACTAAAATTTTTCAGCCATCGACCCATCTGTCTGTCTGCCACCCTATCTATCTATCTATCTATCTATCTATC
>NW_026381247.1:0-401 GCF_001194135.2 Octopus bimaculoides | reverse complement strand
TATATATATATATATATATATATAGATAGATATATATATAGATATATATAAGTAGATTTTTGACACTTCTACTATATCATGCGTTTAATTTAAAGTCGTCGCAGGTAGAGATTAATTACTTTTGTCATATTATTTTAAATTTAAAGAAACACAAACATGGCATCCTTGTGAGTGGATTTGGTTGACGGAAACTGAAAGAAGCCCGTCGTATATATGTGTACATATATATATATGTATGTGTGTGTATATGTCCCCATAACCTAGCGGTTTGCCATATGAGACCAATTCAATAAGTACTAGGCTTAGAAAGAATATGTCCTGTGGTCGATTTTCTCGACTAAAGGCGGTGCACCAGCATGGCCGGATTCAAATGACTGAAACAAGTAAAAGAGTAAAAGAGA
>NW_026381246.1:0-578 GCF_001194135.2 Octopus bimaculoides | reverse complement strand
ATGTATGTATGCATGTATGTATATAAGTGTGCATGGAATGTGTATGTATATATTTATGTATATACGTATATGTAGTGTTTGTGAGTCTGTGCTATATATATATATATATATGTATATATGCACGCACACATGTATGTGTATGGTTTCTCTCTATATATATGTATATATAAATATGTGTGCGTGTAGGTATGTTGTATGCGTGTGTGTGTGTGTGTGAGTGCTCTGTATAAGTGTTTGTTAGTTGACAGTGCGTCTAATAATAACAATTTGTATTTCTCTATTTGTTCTTTGTTTCGTCTTTGATTGTAATTAGTCGCTTGATTGAGATTAAAACAGTCTTTATTGTTTTATTAGATTAGTCTCTTCATTAAAGATGTTTAATTAATATTTCATATTAAAGCGAGGAACATAAATAATAATAATGAGTGCATACATACATATATACATACATATATACATACATACACACACATATATATGTATAGATATACGTACCCACATACATGCACAATGCATACACACACACATACACACACACACAATGTCCCTATATGAAATAATATATAGTAATATACAAA
>NW_026381245.1:0-232 GCF_001194135.2 Octopus bimaculoides | reverse complement strand
TGTTTTTGCTATTGTTGTTGTTGTTGTTGTTGTTGTTGCTGTTGTTGTTGCACTTATTTCTACCGCTCATATTGTTGCTGTCGCTCTTATGCAAACATGATGGAGATATGTTCGTTCTAAGTAAAACATGGATGACAGAGAGAATGATAAGATTATAGATATATGAGTGCCTGAATATACACTCATATATACATACACACACACACACACACACACACACACATATATATAT
>NW_026381244.1:0-287 GCF_001194135.2 Octopus bimaculoides | reverse complement strand
ATATATATATATATATATATATATACATATATATATATTACTCCTTACTCTTTTACTTGTTTCATTTACTTGACTGCGGCCATGCTGGAGCACTGCCTTTAGTCGAACACATCGACCGCAGCACTTATTCTTTGTAAGCCTAGTACTTATTTTATCGGTCTATTTTGTGCAACCGCTAATTTACCGGGGCGTTAACACACCAATATCAATTGTCAAGCGATAGTGGGGGACAAACACAGACACTCAGACATATACACACACACATACACAATATATATATATATATA
>NW_026381243.1:0-921 GCF_001194135.2 Octopus bimaculoides | reverse complement strand
ATCTGGTATTCCTTGAAGAAATCTGTCTAGACTCCGTTTAAAGCTGATAGTCTCCTTTTTTTCTCTCTCTCTATATATATACACACCTGTATCTATATGTATATATATTCATTTAATTATTTATTTCCTGATAATGGTTATATCTTATTTTGGTTCCTGCGATCAATTGCGTAATGTAAATTCTGATGCGTAGTAAACAAACATTTGCCTATTATTCATTTGTCTCTTGTGCACATTATCAGTACAACTTCAGTTCACAACGGGGAATTGCACTTCAGTCGAATGGGTTGTATAGAATTTACGTGACGCGGCTTTTAACAAAACAGTAGACATAAGGAATGACTGATACGATACAGTATGAAACAACTAAGTAAGGAAAAGGCGATTCGTAATGTGAAACTGGTGTAGAACCTCCAAATACTCCATAAGTCACACGCTACCGTCTTCAGCAGGGCGTGTGACATTGGATATTGCTTAGATATGTTTAAAAAAAAATAGTGATGTCGACAAGTCATGAAGGTCCAGTTGATTAGGACAGAAGTATGACTAAACAACAAGAACAACAAACAACAACAATAGCAACAACAACATCGATAACAATATCAACAGTGAAAGTTGTAATTGTAGGTTAGTGGGAACTGTAAGCAGTAACATTAATGTAGAATGATTTTATAATGGTGTGCTGTGATTCTGAATTCTATTCATTGCGTAGAAATCTTATCCTGATAGAGAAATTCACCCTCTCGAAGAAGTTTATATTTGAGTAGTAGCAGACATGCAAAACGAAGAGAAAAAAAAAACATTCAGCTTTATTTTAATGAATAATAAGTAAAACTAGACTTGAATTGAGAGGAGAAGACGTATTTCAGACCTACTATAGTATTACTAGAAATTTGTGTATTGAAAACAACAATCATATAT
>NW_026381242.1:0-349 GCF_001194135.2 Octopus bimaculoides | reverse complement strand
TATTATTATTATTATTATTATTATTATTATTATTATTATTTTCTTCTTTTGTGATACATATTATTATCCTCTTCATTATTATAATCATTTGGCTGCTGGTGAAGATTTCTTTCTCTTTTATCCTTCCATATGTTGCTAATTAGTGCTATCTAAAAGCCCAATCACAGTCTTTCAGTAAGTCGTTATTAGCATTTTTATTTCCAGCCAAAACAGATCCTTGTTATTGCACACAAGGAGAACTCATTGAGACAGGAACAAATATTACACTTTCCTCTTTTTCAAATAAAAGTATTTAATACAAACTACTACTACTATTATTATTATTATTATTATTATTATTATTATTATT
>NW_026381241.1:0-257 GCF_001194135.2 Octopus bimaculoides | reverse complement strand
TATATATATATATATATATATATATATGTACGTATGTATATATGTATACATATATATGTATACATATGAATGTATATCTGTATTTATGCACACATATATCATATATGCACATATATATGCATGTATATCTAACTATCAATCTATCCCGCTATCCACATATATGTGAGTGTATATTATATACATACACACATACATACATACATATATAAATACACATACATACTTATATACATCTATGCATATCTATCTAGTTGTGT
>NW_026381240.1:0-269 GCF_001194135.2 Octopus bimaculoides | reverse complement strand
GATTATATCGCAAGCAATTATCAATCGTATTGTCTATTGTACTGTCTAACGTTTAACTCTATTTGTTGTTCTCCCCTCAGCGAGATCAATACTGAAGAGGTATTCATTAAAACTAATTTACGCCACCATAGATTGAGTAACATATGCCTGCACACACACAGATGCATATATAGATGAATGAATGTACGATGTGTGCCTCTGTCTGTATGTGTATACATGTATACATATATTTCATCATGTAACCTCGTGGGCATCGGTACCATTTTCCT
>NW_026381239.1:0-217 GCF_001194135.2 Octopus bimaculoides | reverse complement strand
TATATATATATATATATATACACACACACACACATATATATATATAGATACATATACATTCACACATACATTTTTTTCTTCTTCTATAGTTTCAGCTCAGAGCTGTGGCCATGCTGATGCACCGCCGTTTTGCTACACTGTTATTACGGAGAGCCTCCTCCAATATTTGGCGCTTGGTGAAGAATGGAGTTTGATGTAGCTACCCTCATTTGCACCT
>NW_026381238.1:0-517 GCF_001194135.2 Octopus bimaculoides | reverse complement strand
TGTACGTACGTTCTTTCGTTAATTCCTGCCTACGTAATACGTACGTACGTAGATCTTTCATTAATTCCTGCCTACGTTCTTTCATTCGTTCGTACATACGTACGTACGTTCGTTCGATCGTTCATACGTACGTACGTTCTTAAGTAATTTCGTACGTACGTACGTTCGTTAATTCGTTCATACGAACGTTCGTTCGTTCGTACGCTGGTTCGTTTCTACGTACGGTCTTTCGTTATTTCCTGCCTTCGTAATACGTACGTACGTTCGTTCGTTCTCACTTACGTACGTACGTAAGTTCGTTCGTTACTTCGTTCATACGTACGATCTTTCGTTAATACCTGCCTACGTAATACGTAGGTACGTTGGTTCCTAAATACGTTCGTTCGTACGTACGTTCGTACGTTTGTTCGTTCCTTCGTTCTTTCGTTCATTCTTGCCGACGTACGAACGTACGTTCGTTCGTGCGGACTTACGTTCTTTCGTTAGTTCTTACCTGCGTACGTACGTTCGTTCGTTA
>NW_026381237.1:0-334 GCF_001194135.2 Octopus bimaculoides | reverse complement strand
CTCTCTCTCTCTCTCTCTCTCTCTCTCTCTCTCACACACACACATCTGTGTGTAAATGTATGTATATATATATAGATATATAAGTATATATGTGTATGTATATATGTGGCCTGCATGTTTGTTGCACCTTGTTTACCATTTTGTCCTTATTCTTTTGCCACGTCATGTACCCAGTTATGTATCTATATGTACATGTAGATGAACGTATATACATACATGTACATATATTTGCATATACTCATATATTGTTTATATATATATATATATATATATATTTGTGTATATATCTCTTTTTACTCTTTTACTCTTTTACTTGTTTCAGTCATTTGACTGC
>NW_026381236.1:0-210 GCF_001194135.2 Octopus bimaculoides | reverse complement strand
ATCATCATCATCATCATCATCATCATCATCATCATCATCTTTGTCATCGTTGTCGTCGTCGTCATCATCATCATGAACATCAATTTGATCATCACCAATGTCGTCGACTTGGAAGTCATGGTCAACATCGTCATTTTCGCCATCGGCGCCGCCGTGCTCACCACCACCACCATCATCATCATCATCATCATCATCATCATCAACGTCATC
>NW_026381235.1:122-340 GCF_001194135.2 Octopus bimaculoides | reverse complement strand
CCTCACATATGGTGACAGTGACTGTTGACTATTTTGGTATGCATGTGCAGTCATCTATGTATGTACATCTGAGCACACATATGTACTCATGTAGTTATGTTTTTGTACCCATGTATATCTGCATATGGTAATGTATACAGGCATAGGCATGTATATTTTATTCTTATATTATATTTGTATTGAATTTTGTAAATCTCTGAAGAGGCCTAGCGAATCAT
>NW_026381235.1:0-112 GCF_001194135.2 Octopus bimaculoides | reverse complement strand
TAGCGAATCATGCAGGTACCCCCATTACATCATTTTCATCTACTAATTACCCCAGCGTACAGGAGCTATAGAGATAGAATAGGGCATGCCAACGCTAGGCCGAAACAGCTGT
>NW_026381234.1:0-213 GCF_001194135.2 Octopus bimaculoides | reverse complement strand
GTCACTAATCATGGCCTCAGTAGGCCCAATGTTCGAAAGTCGTGCTTCACCACCTCATCCCAAGTTTTCTTGGGTCTACCTATTCCACAGATTCTTTCAACTGCCAGGGTGTGGTACTTTTTCACACAGCTGTCCTCATCCATTCGCGCCACATGACCATACTAGCACAGTTGTCTCTCTTGCACACCACATCTGATGCTTCTTAAATCCAAC
>NW_026381233.1:0-3507 GCF_001194135.2 Octopus bimaculoides | reverse complement strand
AGCTATCAGTTTATTCAGATATTCAAATCCATATAATGAAATTCCAGCCCTACAGCCGTTTCCCTATCCAATTAGTTCAATTCCAGAAATTAAATTAAATCAATTTAATTTAAATTTTAATATTGAAAATGGTGAATTAGGTATTTCATGTTTATCTTAATCTTATTACAGGTAAATATGAAACATACCACAAATCTAACTCATATAAATGTCGAAAGTAATCATTCTGGTTCTGTAAAAGACTTTTTAGTTTATAACATTTCTAAAAGAATTTCTGATTTATCGTCTTATAAGGATATTTTTGACAAAATGCCGACTATTACAATGTGACACTTACTAAAGCTGGATACAAATAAAAATTGAAATATTATCCTAAAAATATGGACGTCAGCACTTCCAATAACATAGATGTTTCCTATATTAGTAATGATTTTAAATAGGAATATGAATAAACATAAGATAGGTAAGGCTGTATGTCCAAATGTAGAAAATGATATACAAAATATGAGAACCAATGTATTACTTCATTCTTCTAATCGTCCTCATACTATCAGGAATAACGAGATAAAAAAAACAAACCTCTTACATATTGAATAATGCTCGAAAATTTGAAAATTATAATGATTCTCCTGGTAAAACGACATTGTTTGGTTTGTAATTCATTCACTAAGAAAATTAAGGGTAATTTGATTGGAACCTTGTACAAACTTTTCTATAAACACTCTACAAAGGAAAATAGATATTGTGATGTTATTAACCCCAAGCTTCTTAGAATTGATTATTCCACATCTAATAATTTATTCGGGACTTGAAAGACAAGAAAATAAAAAGTTTTTCTGTGGAGTGGGTGATTATAAGCAAGGCAACTGCTTATAAGCCTGGAAACTCTTTTTGCTTTCTCTGTCTAGAAGAATTATTTTTGATTTTACATTCTAGGAGACGTCTCTTAAATGCTAAAATAGAGACTGGTTTTCCATGTGTTCACGCATGTAGATAGACTCTTAGAAACTGCCATGAAATATATAATCATCATTGATGATAAGCATTAAAAAATGGTTAGTAGATGCAATATTGAGGAAAAAAAAATATTATAATATAATTTAATATACTATAACATGATATAATCTATTATATAAAAGTCAATGTGTGTGTGTTCGTGTGTTACTTACAGACTCGAAAACTACTGGACCGATCCTAATGAAATTTGGAACACAAAACCCAAGCCTATGTTTCATACAATTTTGGCATAAAGGGGGCAGAACCTCATGTGAAAATTCATATGCTTCGGATTTTAATGAAATTTGAACCATAGGTATTAAAAGTAAATTTTAAAATATACCCAATATTTCCATTTCTTTGGTTGGTTTTAAAACCCTCTAATGGGGGTTTAAATCCCAAATTTTAGTCATTTTCCATGGACCAAAATTACTGAATGGATCCTTATGATATTTGGAACTTAGATTCAATGCATAAGGGCGAGTATAATGCAGTATGTTTGGTTTGAATTTGAGGGGGCTTAAAGGGAGCAGAACCCCCCGCCATGAAAATTCATAAATTTCGGATGTAGATGAAATTTCAACCACAGGTAAGACCCCCTAATGGGAGCCTTAACTCCCAAATTTTAGTCGTTTTTTTAATGATCCAAAACAAGGTAAAACGTATTGAATGGATCTTTATGAAATTAGGAAGTTATATTCTATGCATAAGGACAGATGTAATGCAGTATATGTTTGAAAGTGACGGGGGCATAAATGAGGCCATAACCCCCATGAAAATTCATATGTTTTGCTGTAGATGGAATTTTAACCATGGATAATTAGACACAAATAAAGTAATATTTCTTAGGAGTTAGTAAGACCCCTTAATAAGGGCTTAACCCCCACAATTTAGTCATTTTTCCTAAGCCAAGACGAATACAATTGTAATCTTGGAAGCTGTAGAATCACCCGAGGATACAAAATGAGCGTTATTTGTAATTCAATGGTACAACACTGTAAGAGTTTGCCTTGAGATATACCTAGATTGTGATTTCTGCAATGTGGTGAATAAATTGTCAAGTGAAGGAGTGGCATCTTTGCTTCCACTGATTCAGTTGCAAAGTGTTATTTTGAATAAAATTATTTAGTTTCAGACCTCCTTTGTGTCTTCCCTAGATGGTAACATTAATTCCAAGGCCTTTCCAGATAAGTGATTGGTCATTCAAAGAGATTTATAGATTGCAAATTTATTCTGTTCAGTTACCTATCGGTATAGTGATCATTGGCAAACTCCAGAGGTAACGCTTTCATTTCCCCTTAGCCTTCACGTCACATAGTTGTTAATGTTTATTTGAGTTGGGTCACACCCTTCCAATTGCTATAGATCCGTAATGCATCTTATGGCTTTGCCGGTCACCTGTATAGTGAGGAATCGTACACTAGGGAGTGGTAACGACTAGGGTAGGGTAGCTGACTGCTTATTGTGATCATTCGTCTTTTGGCTTCCTCTAGCTTTGCTTTCTTTTACACACCCAGTGAACATTCATATATTTCCGATTTCAAAAAAATTTGAACAATAGATATAAGATACAAGTTAAAAAAGATTCCCAACAATTAAACTTCTCTGGTTGACTTTAAGACACCCCCCCACACATTTAATTCCTACATTTTAAAGCTCCATGTGATCCATGTACTTCATTTTTCAGGAGCAAAAACCTTTGAATGGGTTTTAGAAGATTTCGATTTTGGAATCTGGGCATAAAGATGAGTGATATGGGATAAA
Organism: Octopus bimaculoides; assembly: GCF_001194135.2. Taxonomy (NCBI): domain Eukaryota; kingdom Metazoa; phylum Mollusca; class Cephalopoda; order Octopoda; family Octopodidae; genus Octopus; species Octopus bimaculoides. Next base: position 747 of record NW_026381233.1, on the reverse strand, counting down.
TATGTCATGATTAGAATTTTTGTTAGGGTGCGTAAAAAGGGAAAGAACCCCCATTAAAATTCTTAATCTCCAATTTTGATGAAATTCGAATCATAGGTATTCCAGTTCATTAGAGAAAATATAAAAGAAAAGTAATTCTTCAATTCCGTGCGACATGGGCAACGCCGGGTATCTCTGTTAGTATAATACATTAATTAAATGGTGTAGATGGACATTATGTCTTCTATACGTGGCAACGTATTGGTATTTTACTATAAATTTAATTAAGCACGTTTCTCATAAATACATCGTTGAAATTCTTATAATTTACAAAACTAAATTACTATCTTGATAGTAATTACAACGTTAGTATATTTAGTTTTTATATAAGTTATCTATAAATAGTATCTGGTAATGTTTAGATTTTGCTTTTGTTTACAAAGTTTATACTAACCGTTGATTTACGCACAAATATTGATGATGCAACACCATTATATGGTAATAAACTAGCAGTTTTGATACGTCATATTTTCGTATTGTCTTCAGCATTTTTAATAAACACATAACTATTTGAAGAATGTTATCAAACTCTCCCTCTTTCTTTCTCACTAGCTTTAATCTTACTCTCTCTCTTTCTCTCTCCCTATAACAGCTATTTCGGCTTAACTAACACACCACCACCACCAATAAAAAACCATCATGTATTACATATGTACGCGCACAAATATATCAAGCATATATATATATATATATATATATATATGAAAA
>NW_026381232.1:0-205 GCF_001194135.2 Octopus bimaculoides | reverse complement strand
GTTGGATGGTATGACAGAGAACCAGTGAGCTGCAGGATTGTGTCAGGCTCCAGTGTAAGCTTTGGTAATTTCCATAGCCGGATGCCCTTCCTAATGTCAACCACTTTATAGAGTGTGTTGGATGCTTTTTACATGCCACTGACACAAGTGAGTTTGCTATGAAAATTTGCAAGACCTAAAAGAACAGAGAAAAAGGAGAGAAAAA
>NW_026381231.1:0-233 GCF_001194135.2 Octopus bimaculoides | reverse complement strand
TATATGTATATGTGTGTGTGTATATGTATACATATATAATACACAGACACCCACATATATATAAATATGTATATGTATATACGTATGTATGTGGGCAAATGTATGATTGTGGCTGCGCAGATGTGTTGCATGGGTGTAGCCACCAACATGTGTTTGTGATGTGTATATAGACACACAGAAAGATATACATATATACAATATATATATATATGTATGTATGTATATATATATAT
>NW_026381230.1:0-336 GCF_001194135.2 Octopus bimaculoides | reverse complement strand
GCAATTCGTAATGGATAATCCCTTCCCAGTCACACCATACGCACAACATCATTTTACGCGGATGAAGACCCTGTTTCACGTGCGGTGTCACTTGATTACCGGGGCTAAGCCTTTCCTTATGCTGCTTCATATTGATGTACAGGTACCAGTTTTCGTCGAGAGCAACGATTCAACGAAGAAATCGTTGCTTGTGTCCATGAGTTGAGCAAGCAAATCATCGGAGACCGTGGCTTGTTGATTTTTGTTGTTCTCAATTTAAGCATGCGGAAACCATGCTCTATACTTATGAACCTTTCCCATCGAGTGAAGATGCTTCTCTATAGCAGTGTTGGAGCA
>NW_026381229.1:0-201 GCF_001194135.2 Octopus bimaculoides | reverse complement strand
TGTATGTATGTATGTATGTATGTGTGTATGAATGCATGTATGTATATGTATATGTATGTGTATTTGTATGTATTTCTATATGTGTGTGTGTGTGTATGTGTGTGTGTATGTATTGTATATGCATGTATGCATTCATGTATGTATGTCTGTTTGTATGTATGTATGTATGTATGTACGTATGTATGATATGTGTGCGTGTGT
>NW_026381228.1:0-288 GCF_001194135.2 Octopus bimaculoides | reverse complement strand
CTCCGAGTAACAATTTTTTGTTATATTTCTGCTGCTTTTAAATAAAGCATGTCACTCTACCTCTGGTATTTGAGTACTCTTTTCGCCACATTTTGTTGCACATTTATGTGCTTACTCCGGTATATATATATATATATATATATACATACATACATATATGTATATATATACACATATATACGCATATATACATACATACACATATATACACACACATATATATATACATATACATGCATATATATATGTATATATATACATATATATACATACATATATTTATATATA
>NW_026381227.1:0-656 GCF_001194135.2 Octopus bimaculoides | reverse complement strand
ACTCACCACACTGAAAAGTGATTTCTTGCTAAATGCATTATAAATGGTCAGGTTACAACTACCGATTATCTTGTATCTTATTTGCACACAACTATTGGTAATGTTTTCAGTCGGAGATGCCAAACCATGAGTATTGTATGTAGGAGAAGCTTGCATGTACACATCTGGAGAAGAAATTTGAAAATATATTTATTTTGTAAGGAATTTATATTTAGTGTTACAAAATTCACCTCATAATATAAAAGAATATCTTCATAAAAATATATAAGCATTAAATTCAACCTCATCAACTAATTATAATAAGCTTTATGGTTGTGTAAATGAAATTGTCAACCCATAAGGCAACCCTTGGATAGTTTAAATTCACTGTAACTGTTTACAGTTAGGAATATTCGCTCAGTTGAGAGTTTAATGTTTTAGCTTTCAGCACAAAACTATCTAGTATGACAATATAGATTAGATAGAAATGACTAAACTACTTATCTTCACTAGTTGACTGAGGACGAATCAACTCAGTCAAAATTCTATTCCTTATCTATTCTTTAAGTGATATCCATTTATAGGTAGGAGAATCAAGTTATGGATACGGTACATTGAGTGTGATAAATACCAACTAAAACTACTGATTGTTAAAATGATGTCTCACTGACTAGGTC
>NW_026381226.1:0-348 GCF_001194135.2 Octopus bimaculoides | reverse complement strand
CATGCCAGAACACAAACACCAGACAACCGTGCGTACATGCTTGTAAATGTGTGCTTTATGAATGTATGTATATATATATATATGCATGTAAGTATATATGAGTGTATTCAAGAAAGCGTTTCTTGCTCCCGATGCATCTTAGAGACGAAGTTACCATGTTACAAAGTACACAATGATTAGATAGATCGCTATCCGGTGGATTTTCAGTTAGCACTTACATTCTTTTGGCACAAGGCGCGAAATGTTTGAGAAGAGGGCCAGTCGATTAGATCGACCCCTGTACACAACTGGTACTTACTTTATCGACCCCGAAAGGATGAATGGCAAAGTCGACCTCGGCGGAATTTG
>NW_026381225.1:0-285 GCF_001194135.2 Octopus bimaculoides | reverse complement strand
GCAGCAGATTGATCTCCACAAAGGCCTCTGCTGATACTCAGATCTGTCCTACATGCATCAACGTTTATTCTACAAAGCTCCACAAGTCAGCAATATCCAGACACTGGACGAGTGCATACAGGACAGTTTCACTGCCTTGCGCACATCTCGAGTAAATCCATCTGACAGCACTTCCATGGATACTACTAATAATAATAATAATGATAATAATGATAATAATAATAATAAATATAATAATGGTGGTTGGCACTCCGTCGCTTACGACGTCGAGGGTTCCAGTTGATC
>NW_026381224.1:0-429 GCF_001194135.2 Octopus bimaculoides | reverse complement strand
TCTTCAGATATTCTTAGATGGAGTCGCTGCTTTGTGGTGTGTGTGTTCATTCAGTTCATTATTTTAATATGGTGCACAAACTTTTTCCTCAACCTAGTATATATAAGTCACAGTATATGGATTCAAGTAATCCGATAGTACTCATACAAAAAGTTACTTAATCTATCATTTTACAAAACATAGTATATATAATAAAATTCAAGAGAAGATGATAAGGAGTGGATAAAGTCACAAATGACAGAGAAATAGTTTGATGAAATTTTATTTAACAATAACAAAATTTTAATATGACAAAATGTTTCATAACTTAAAAACATATAAATAATTTTTATTATCATATTTAATAATAATATGATAAGAATAAATAAATTTAATAATAAATAAATTACTTTCTTTCACCTAAAGACAACTTAAATTCTGCATTATTTT
>NW_026381223.1:0-452 GCF_001194135.2 Octopus bimaculoides | reverse complement strand
TATTTTTTGACATTTTTTTCAATTTCATCATTGTTTTCTTTTATTAAATACTTTTTTACAAAACCTCAAAAAAATTCGTTTTATTCATTCTTTTCAAAATTCTTAATATTTAAGTTTCCGTAATGTTTTCAATTTCAAAACCTCGTATTTTTTCTTATGATCTTTCATTGCAACTGTTATCTGGCTTGATAGCAATGTCTAACTGTCTACCTAATGTAGTTGGTTCCTTGTATCTTATTAAATGTGTTGTCAGCATCATGAGATTCATTTGGCACAGCTTCAATGGTTCCAGAAACATCATAAGGCACCTTCATTGTCATCTCCACCCTTTTCATCTGACAAATAATTAACATCTGGCAGAGGACTGATGATTAATTGAACATCAGAATAATTTCCTTCTACTACTGCCACAGCTCCAGCCAGTGTCTCCAATATATTTCTTTCAGAAGGCG
>NW_026381222.1:0-512 GCF_001194135.2 Octopus bimaculoides | reverse complement strand
ATTTTTGCATTGAAAGCTACACCAATGCCAGAACGGGACGGCACTGCATAAGGCCAAAGATCCCAGCAATGCAATCGCGCTTCAGGACCAATTACTACAACAGTTTGTGTTTCAGGGGTCCACAGCTTTTTAATATTCTCCCAAAGAGCCTGAGAAACCTGCACAAAGTAGATGTAGAGATTTTTAAATCAAAGCTGGACCTCTTCCTGTCGAGAGTCCCAGATGAACATACCTCACGGCAAGAGGTGCAAATGAGGGTTGCTAAATCAAACTCCATTCTTCACCAAGTGTCACATATTGTAGGAGGCTCCCTGTAATAACAGTGTACTAACACGGCGGTGCTTCAGCATGGCTGCAGCTCTAAGCTGGAACTTTAAACAATATGTATATATATATATATATATATATATATCATCATCATCATATATATATTATATATTTATATATATATATCATCATCATCATATATATCTATATATATAAAAATGAGAATGTGTGTCTGTCTGTCTGTC
>NW_026381221.1:0-620 GCF_001194135.2 Octopus bimaculoides | reverse complement strand
TATATATTCACATATATAATAGGATATTATAATATCCTAGATTTCTTAAATTTATAGTTTCCTTCGAGAACAGTAGCATAGAATGCTTAAGATAGATTGACACTACAGACATAATCGATTGCTCAAAATGAAGCGTAAATATCTAATGAAAAGACTAGCTGCAGTTTTTCTGAAATATTGATTTCTATTCAACGAGGAAATAAAAGTGTTGACATTTATTGATGTAGATATCAAAATTTATAACTCGCTTAAACGACATAAATCAAGCATTTTATCCCAATATAGTTTAAAATTTAGACGATATGGATTTAGACCACTAATCGGAAGTCTTTCATCAGCTTACATACTCGTGTGCTAGCATACTATTAATATACCCCACAGGTTCATGAGGTGGTCCAAACCAATTGGCCAGTGTGTTTGTACAAGGGCTTCAACATTTATAAATCGAAAACAACAGTACGGTGTGTCTGGGGTCAATGGCCTTTAGCTGTAATATCAAAATAAGAGTTAAATATATAAAACTGCATGAAAGTTAAAGAGAACTGATATAAATCTAAATGGAGAATGTGGACGAAACTAGAATCTAATATTTATATACACAAATATACATACATACACAC
>NW_026381220.1:0-368 GCF_001194135.2 Octopus bimaculoides | reverse complement strand
TTGTGTGTGTACACTGACATTCAGAAATGTTGGCCTTCGCATTTGTGTCGGCCCAACAAAGCCCATGGATGTCACTTGATAAAAAGTCAATATAAACACACTTATATATATACACACATACACACAAACATGCTTATACACATGCAATCATACATACTTATGTACATATATACATACATATACACCCGCAGAAACGCGCAGACACAGTGACATATACACCCAGTCACATTTCTCTTTCTCTGCCTTCTCCCTGTTTTTCTTTCTCTCTCTCTCTCTCTCTCTCTAAATGCATCTGCGAATGTTTGTGAACTGTATATCTATCTATATATATGTATATATGGTTGTGTGTGTGTGTGTGAGTGTGTGTG
>NW_026381219.1:0-539 GCF_001194135.2 Octopus bimaculoides | reverse complement strand
ACCACCACCACCACAATCATCATCGTCATTTTTGTCATTGTCATCATCCTGCTTATCTTCATTTTCCTCTCGTCGTTGCGTCATCGTGGTCAACATCATCTTATCGTCAACCACGTCTACGAACCACACCTCCGCCGCTGGCGCCTCTACGCCACCGTCGCTGCGTCATCACGGCCGTTAGCACATCTACCCTTCACCCCGACCACCACCACCAGCATCATCGTCGTAGTCGTTGTCCACACCAATGTTATCATCACCATCATCATCGTCATTAGGTACAGTAAGCAAAAAGTGTTCAGCGAGAGAATTGTTATCGGAACGATTGTGCCTTTGCTGCTGTGAATGGATTGCCGAGATCAATGCGATAGACAAGATCACGTTATATAGAACACACACACACACGTGAACGCACGCACGTACAGACACACACGCACAAGTGCATACACATACGCGCACACGTGAGCAACGCATGCTCACAAACGTGCACACGAACATGCGCACACATAGACAACACACATGGACACGGACAGATACACACA
>NW_026381218.1:0-673 GCF_001194135.2 Octopus bimaculoides | reverse complement strand
TACTTAGGAAAGTGTGTAGATGTGTGTGTGTGTATGTACATGTGAACGTATGTTTATGTACTGATATGTGTCGGTACAAGTTGTATACTGTTACTTTGTTGACGGTTGTATACACACACATATACATACATATGCATATACATATATATAGACACGCACACACACACACATATATATATATATGACACTATTCTTAAGGACAGCGGTTAAAATTCAAATTTGCTTTATTTTATTTATTGTGCACAAACTCATATGTGCATGCATATACATACTCAGACACTAACATTCTCACACAACACACAACACATACACACACGTACACACACATACGTCTACACATACGTACATACGTATCAAACTATGTACGCTCATACTGTTATATATAACTACATATATGTATTCTAGTATCATGAATCTCAACATGTATGTATGGATGTACACATGTAAATGAGGGAGAGGGGTGGCTACAGAGGGGTATTCCCGAGTGGAATCTGGATGTTACCCCAAGCTGATTTACGGTTGAGAGTAGGTTTATATTCGTGTATACAGACAGCTTGTACACAGCATGCACACTAACACGTCTACACACTTATCTAAATACTCACTAACATACATAAGTACAAACGTACATACTTACATACATACATACATATATACATACATACATACATAC
>NW_026381217.1:0-428 GCF_001194135.2 Octopus bimaculoides | reverse complement strand
TTAGAATTTTCTTCAGGTTGAGTAGCCCATCCTACTGAAAAGGTTCCTAAATAGGCGTAGGAGTGGCTGTTTGTTTGTAGGAGTGTGTGTGTTTGTGTGTCTGTGTTTGTCCCCCAACATTGCTTGACAACCGATGCTGGTGTGTTTACGTCCCTGTAACTTAGCGGTTTGGCAAAAGAGACCGATAGAATAAGTACTAGGCTTACAAAGTATAAGTCCTGGGGTTGATTTGCTCGACTAAAGGCGGTGCTACAGCATGGCCACAGCCAAATGACTGAAACAAGTAAAAGAGTAATTCTTTTTCGGAACGGTGAAAGTCGAAGTAGAGACAGCTATAAATAATAATGTGCACATACAGGGTTTAAGAACCTTTTTGATAGAAAAAGTCGAAGGCGCCCAGCTTTCGACTTTTTCGATCCAAAGGATTT
>NW_026381216.1:0-277 GCF_001194135.2 Octopus bimaculoides | reverse complement strand
CCTCTCTCTTTCTCACCCATACCCATATTTATATGTATATATATATATATATGGGTGTGTATACATATATATATGTATATATGCACACACACATATATACATTTGTCAGACGAGACCTTGATGACTGCCATGAGGCAGGAAAGTATATTAGTCCTTATATATTTAATACTTTATATTTAATACTCAATATTTCATATATTCAATAAGAGATTCAATACTTCATTTCATTTTTACTATTTATATTATATATTCCATATTCTATATCCCACATTAATTT
>NW_026381215.1:1309-2198 GCF_001194135.2 Octopus bimaculoides | reverse complement strand
TATCTATCTATCTATCTATCTATCTATCTATCTATCTATCTTATTTCTATATTGCCCACAGCGGGCTAAACACAGAGGGGACAAACAAGGACAGACAAAGGGATTAAGTCGATTACATCGACCCCAGTGCATAATTGGTACTTAATTTATCAACCCTGAAAGGATGAAAGGCAAAGTCGACCTTGGCGGAATTTGAACTCAGTACGTAACGGCAGACGAAATACCACTAAGCATATCTATCTATCTATCTATCTATCTATCTATCTATCTATCTATCTATCTATCTATCTATCTATCAATCTATCTATCTATCTATCTATCTATCTATCTATCTATCTATCTATCTATCTATGTGTCTGTCTATCTATCTATCTATGTGTCTGTCAGTGTGTCTGTCCGTCCTTCTATCTGTCTGTCTGTCCAGCTGTCCGTCCGTATGTCCGTATGTCTGTCTGTCTGTCTGTCTGTCTATCAATCTATCGATCTATCTGTCTGTCTATCTATCTTCTTAAGAAAAGCTCTACTTTGTAATTTGTCCATTTTCTGTATTTAGCCCTGTGTGGCTATAATAAAAAGATATCTTCTTTTATATATACGAACTATTATATCCAGAAACCTGTTACAGAAAATTAAACCTTCTTGTACTTCCTTGTACTCTGTACTTATACTTCCTTGTACTCTGTACTTATACTTCCTTGTATTCTACTACCTTTTATTGTATATTATATTTACTTTAATTTCTTTCATCCCCCCCCTCTAACTTTCTTAACCTCTCCTACTTACGACGTTATATGCGAGTATACACGTAGTTATGTATGGGTGGGCAAGTATGTAAAAACAAAAAACAAAAAAAACGAGCAGATCACAAACCACAATATATATATATATA
>NW_026381215.1:0-369 GCF_001194135.2 Octopus bimaculoides | reverse complement strand
ATATATACATCGACATACATATATACATACATATATATGTGTATATATATATATATATATATACATCGACATACATATATACATACATATATATATACACATACCTACATATATATATATATATATACACACACATCAATACATGCCTACATACATAGTACGTACATAGACACGTATGTATATACACAGGTCCTTACATACATATATGCATACATATACGTATTTGCATATATATATAATTTAATATATACCTAAATGCTTATATGCATTTACATATAAACATCTATGTAGCATACATGCATGCATAAACACGCACACACGCATACACACACACACGCACACACACATGTATATATATATATATATATA
>NW_026381214.1:0-436 GCF_001194135.2 Octopus bimaculoides | reverse complement strand
GCAGTAGTACCCACTCTGATGACCTTAACACCACAGTGGAGTGGTTTATCTCGTCCTGTTCACTCGCGAACCTAACCTCCACTGTGCTGTACTTTTCCCTCTGGTATAGAAAGTTGTGAGGTTTTATATCTCCTTCAGACACTCTCTCAATGTTTCCACCGTAGTAATTTCAATTTCCATTGCCGTGGACAACATTCTATATACTACTGTCTGCTTGGTTACATTCGCTGTCGTATCTTGCGGCGGGGTCAACCTTAGGCTGGTACCGTCCTTCTCAATAAGCTTGTTGAACTGCTTCAACTTCTTTTCTTCCAATTTCACTTCTCGAGCCTGTAGAACGTCTGCAGTTAAGCTTCTGGATCCTTATGGTTTGACGGCCAACACTCGTTTTCTTAACAAAACACTTTCAAACTTGGGATACTGGTAGAATGTGTCA
>NW_026381213.1:0-326 GCF_001194135.2 Octopus bimaculoides | reverse complement strand
AATAAATTCATAAAATTATCAATATTATAGCAGGAAATCAATATTTGATATTTAGATTTCGAAAGAAATATATCCAATATGACATGGTAATATAATATATTTAAAAATTTAAGATATACGAAATATAGGTATAAATATATATAAAAATATGAATGTAGATAAAGATACATGTGAATATAAATGCATATAGAAATTTATGCGTAATTGAGCATGAATATTTTAAAGTCTAAAATTTCAAAAAGTCTAAAATTTTTAATTTTTTATATATATCAATACATATATATATATAAATATATATATATAGTGTAGTATATTGCCACTTAAGT
>NW_026381212.1:0-456 GCF_001194135.2 Octopus bimaculoides | reverse complement strand
CTTCTTCTTCTTCTTCTTCTTCTTCTTCTTCTTCTTCTTCACTATTTTATTCCAGGGATGTTATCTTGATAACAAATCTAAAATCTCAAAGAATGTTTCTTAGGATTCTTGCAGAATACAGGATTACAATTTTCAGCAGATCGATAGTACTAGTCTCAGTTCCAATAGCCTTGAGTCTTGTGCCAAGCGCGTCAGTTACCACAGGAACAACTCTTCTCTTAGTCTTCCATAATCTCTTTATTTCTGTCCTTACATTTCTCAATTTTCTTTATCTCTTTGCTATGAACCCACAAACCCGGTTATTACAACGTATTGCAAAGTCTATGATTTTAAACTGTTTCATTTGTACTCTGTAATCATATCTAATCTCCTTGCTTTAATAGTATGGTCAGTTTCTCTGGGGAAATTCCATCAAATCCTGTTGTCTCTGGTTCGTCTTCATACCACTTTTCTGTT
>NW_026381211.1:1714-1874 GCF_001194135.2 Octopus bimaculoides | reverse complement strand
TGTGTGTGTGTGTGTGTGTGTGTGTGTGTGTGTGTTTGTGCATGTGTTTTTGTGTATGTGTTTACCCCTCAACATCGCTTGACAACTGATGCTGGTGTGTTTACGTCCCCGTAACTTAGCGGTTCGGCAAAGGAGACTGATAGAATAAGTACTAGGCTTC
>NW_026381211.1:0-543 GCF_001194135.2 Octopus bimaculoides | reverse complement strand
TAGGTCACAGGCCAACTGCTAGTAGGTTACTTTCGCTTAACGGGGAATAACCGAGCGGGGAATAGTGGGTTACAGTTTCATGTTACAAATCATGGTCACTATTGTAATCATCATTATCATCATGACTATCATGTCCACCACCACCACCACCACCACCGCCACCACTGCCACCGTACGAACGAGATAAAGAAACCAATCTCTTATACATCGTATAACTCCCTCAATGAAAACACACATACATCAAGAAATCAATTTTTTAAAAATAAATTCTCCAAATCTAACATTGCTTAAAAAAAAAAATAATGAATAAAAGAGAAAATATTTTTTTTACCTCCGTCTCGAAATATTTCTTAAGGAGAGATGAAAACGACTCTAAACTGAAAAACTTTCCGTTTCTCTTCCATATTATCTTATTACTTTTCATTATTTTTTAATTAAAAATTAGGTGAAACGGAATTTTGATATATTCACTTCTATCTCTCGACGATTTCTTTCTAGTTTTGCTACTCGTTTATTAATTCTACACATATGGGAAATGTATGT
>NW_026381210.1:0-209 GCF_001194135.2 Octopus bimaculoides | reverse complement strand
GTGTGTGTCTCCATAATCGCATAAGTACACTTAAATGCATGTGTTTGTTTTCGTGCTTGCGTGCATGTGTGTGTGTTTACGTAGTTATGTATACACATAAACACACAATCATAGACACACGCTTATATAAATGGATGATGGTGGAATGCATGTGTATGTATATATGTGTATGTATATGTGTATGTATGTATGTATGTATGTGTGTATGT
>NW_026381209.1:0-337 GCF_001194135.2 Octopus bimaculoides | reverse complement strand
TCCCTCTCTTGTTCTTCATCCTTTCTGTTTTTCTCTCTCACCCTTTCCCTTTTCTTCTCTCCCTTTCACTCTCCCTTTCACTCTCTGAACTTAAACACGGAGAGTCTTCGACTATTCCATCTTCCTGCGTTCCTGTATTGACATCATATGTAAAGGTTAAGTTCCTGTTACCAAACAATGTCGGTCTATTGACCTAAAACTTATATTTTTCTCCAAATGGGCCACGATTTGGTAATTGTTTATCAGAACTAACCATAGAATCAGTAATCAGGTTATCTTGAGAGTCTTCATTATTACTACGAACGGGGTCTTTTGTCTTTCCATTTTCAATATATAT
>NW_026381208.1:0-265 GCF_001194135.2 Octopus bimaculoides | reverse complement strand
CTGGGTCAAGAAGGTGGCTGCTGGAAGACCCTTTGTCTGGCAACAGGACTATGCTGGTATTTCTTAGTAGCCTCTACCACTTTTCTCTATAAATTTGCCCTGAAGTTGTTCAATTGTTAATAAGCCACCCACATTATTTGCAGTTTGTATTTATACCTTTCTCTTTCTCTGTATGTACGTATATATATATATACACATATATATATATACATACATACATACACAGAGAAAGAGACAGATATAATATATATATACATACATACAT
>NW_026381207.1:0-204 GCF_001194135.2 Octopus bimaculoides | reverse complement strand
CAGACAGACAAACAGACAGACAGATAGATAGATAGGTAGATAGATACATAGACAGATAGATAGATACATACATAGATAGATAGATAGAGAGAGAGACAAACAGACAGACAGACAGACAGATAGATAGATTTTCCAAATTATTGTTAGTAATGACATATAGAATCCAAGTGGGTACTGCAGTCGCATGTACTGGTTATTAATGCT
>NW_026381206.1:0-361 GCF_001194135.2 Octopus bimaculoides | reverse complement strand
GTGTGTGTATATATATATGTATCTATGTATATATATATATATAGGTAAGTAGGTAGATAGACAAATAGATAGATAGATAGATAGATAGATAAATATGTATACAAACACACACATACATACATACATTCATACATACATTCATACATACATTCATACATACATAACCGCAAAACACATATATGTAACTGTGACGGTGTGTCCTTTGTGTGTGTGTATGCGCAAGCGCGTGTGTTAGTGTGAGTAAGCGAAGGATGATACAAGAACACGTGCTTTTCCAAGGAACGCTCTCGCGTTGTAAAATGGAATAAAACATAGAAATACACAGTCACACACACACACACACACACACACACACACACAC
>NW_026381205.1:0-210 GCF_001194135.2 Octopus bimaculoides | reverse complement strand
GTATGTATGTGTGTGTGTATGTATGCGTGTGTCCATGTATGTATGAATATGTGTATGTATTCATCTATGTATGAATGTGTATATGTGCCTGTATGTATGTATGTATGTAAGTATTTGTGTGTATGTCTATGTATGCTTGTATATGTATTCATGTATATATGAATGTGTATATGTGGGTGTATGCATTTATGTATGTATATATATATATAT
>NW_026381204.1:0-221 GCF_001194135.2 Octopus bimaculoides | reverse complement strand
ATATATATATATATATATATTATGTATTATATATATATATTATATATGTATTATATATATATATATATTATGTATTATATATGTATGATATATATATATTATATATGTATTATATATATGTATTATATATATATATTATATATGTATTATATATATATATTATATATGTATTATATATATATATATATATTATGTATTATATATGTATTATATATATATAT
>NW_026381203.1:0-202 GCF_001194135.2 Octopus bimaculoides | reverse complement strand
AATATTAAACTAGAACATAGTCGTACTTTTTAAACTACATCTAAGTGAATGGCTGCTTCACATACATTGTATACGTATGTGTATGTATGTATATATGTATGTACGTATGTATGTATGCATGCAAGTATAAATATACACACAATGGAGATGTGTGGTGTTGGCGAAGTATTTCGTTTTTAGTATATGAAATGATGAAACCTAA
>NW_026381202.1:0-1032 GCF_001194135.2 Octopus bimaculoides | reverse complement strand
ATAAATTTAGTAAAGTGAATGTGTCTTTCCAAACTGATTTAATTTCTGCCTACACTGACTTCAAGTATGTAATTGCAGCCAATAACTCGAGCTCCCTTTATTGAGCCTGGTCGCAGTTCATTTATTTTTGTTCAGCGTCTGGCGGTCGTCTTAGATAGGCCCTGTGTCAAAAAATATCATTCGTAGCAGACGTTCTCTCGACTTCGTTCACACGCGCCTGACTCGGGCTCAGACGTTACAGCCCAAGTTGTCATCTATAATCGTGATAATTAATAGTAATTCAATGTTTTCTTGAAACAATAAATTTCTCTTGAGATTAGGATTTAAATTCCAATCTATGAAAAGTTTGCGTTCTACAATACTCATAAAGGAACGAAAAATTATCCTGCAACTCGGACTAATACATACGAGTCTGGTGGGTGTAAAAGACTAACTGGCATCTCTTGTCAAGAGTACAGGCGACAGTCAGATCGGTGATGTTTGTTGTGCACTCCGCTGTCTTTATTTGATTGCTGCTATTCTGTGCGTCTGTGTGTAAAGATCAGTCGTGTTTTGCAGGGTTGCTTTATTTTTACCCTTAACTTAGAAATAGAGAAAGACATAGTCATAAATATTTTTAAAAATAAGCCATTTGTGGCTTATAAAGCGGGAAAACTTGAAATTCCTCGAGCAGTCATGTGTCTAATGCGAAATCTGGAATGAGCCCGAGTGACGCTGAAGACCTGAAGTCGACTCCTATGAGTTCTATTTCATCCTTTACTTTACGAGGTTCCAAAGGTCGATTTCTAATAAAGATTCTTCATATTACATTAACTTACTGTTGTAAGTTGTTTTCGAATATGAAAATGCTACAAGTATAAGGTGCGTTATGAGCATTTATAGAACACATCCAATAGAAACTCAACAAACTATTAAAGATGGAGAAGAAAAGGTGTCAAAAGTTTAAAAAGAATTTAATCCATCCATACGATTGTTTCGAACGGTAATATTAACATGTAAATAACATGGTAAAAAAAATTAGAAATTAATTTA
>NW_026381201.1:0-268 GCF_001194135.2 Octopus bimaculoides | reverse complement strand
GATGATGATGATGATGATGGTGATGATGATGATGGTGATGACGATGATGGAGGTAGGGATGGTAGTGGCTGTGATCGTGGTAGGGGTTGCGGTTGAAGTAGTGGTTGTGGTTGTGGTTGTGGTTGTGGTTGTGGTGATGGGGGTGCGTGTTGTTTTTGTTTTGGCGATGACGATGATGATGATGGTGGTGGTGATGGTGGTGGTGGTGATGTTGATGCTGATAATGATGATGATGATGATGACGATGATGATGATGATGATGATGATG
>NW_026381200.1:0-636 GCF_001194135.2 Octopus bimaculoides | reverse complement strand
CTTCACTCTCCACCGGCATATAAGGCGCCATTATATATCAGCTGTATTTTGACGTGCAAGTTTATAGATTAAAGTAATTAAATTTTGAAGCCAATTGTTTAAAACTGTTCAGTTATCTCCAAAGAGCTTTCCGACGGTCAGTCTATTAACTGACAAGTCTAATAGTCCACAGTGAGACCTTCAATGTACTGGTCAAGCCAATGTTTCCCATGGGCGTATCTGATAAGAGCAGTTAATATATAGTTAAGGTGATAGAGAGCATCAACTATTTGACAAATATTTGTCTTAAATTGCTTCACTCTCAACCCCTTCTCTCTTTCTCTCGCCACATATCTCTTACAATATTTATACAGCTATTGATTTTTCTGTCATTCTCCTTGTGTATGTATGGGTTTGTTTATATGTGTAGGTCGGTATGGATGATGTACGTAAGAAAATGGTTGCCTGTGTTCGATTTGGCTGTGTGTGTATTTGTGTGTGTACGTTTATTCACGTGTGCAAATGATTTACTGTGTTGATGTATGTTTGGATGCGTGTGATTGTTTGCATTAGTCTGTGGTTGCCTGTAAATGTGTGTGAGTTTGTGTATGCGTGTGTGTGTGTGTGCATGTGTGTGTGTACGTCTGTTCATGTGTG
>NW_026381199.1:820-1013 GCF_001194135.2 Octopus bimaculoides | reverse complement strand
ACTAGTAGTACTATTTTGTTAAGCGCATCTACTAAGCAGTATGAACTGTGGTTAAGGCAGATACGCACAGTGTGTATCACTCCGCTATAGACACTGTTTTGTAAACATGTCAAATAAAGTAAACACGTAGAAACATAGCAATACCTTCAGTGAGTTGTTTATTATCCCATCAAGAACAAAAGAATACATAACA
>NW_026381199.1:569-810 GCF_001194135.2 Octopus bimaculoides | reverse complement strand
TTCAGTGAGTTGTTTATTATCCCATCAAGAACAAAAGAATACATAACAGGGATGAAAGATAAATCTATTTCTAATCAAGAACAAAGAAAAGATGCTCAACCACTTCCAGCAATGCCAAAGTTTTCACTGTGTTAAATTTCATGTGTGTTCAATGAAACGTTAAATGATTTAGCTTAAAAACGCTCGGAATGTTCCGGACAACCTAATATTATTGGGAACATGTTGAGAACCAGATAAGGAA
>NW_026381199.1:390-559 GCF_001194135.2 Octopus bimaculoides | reverse complement strand
CATCAAAATGTCTGGCCTCCTTATCAGAATCACGAGATGAGATCATACTTTCAGACACTACCTCTCTTATAGTGACAACATATAGGATACACACTGTCTGGACCATTGCCCCATCAAAGCCAAACAGCCAACGGACAGTGTCCGGTTGTGTTTCGAAACTCACCTGATG
>NW_026381199.1:0-380 GCF_001194135.2 Octopus bimaculoides | reverse complement strand
CAAACAGCCAACGGACAGTGTCCGGTTGTGTTTCGAAACTCACCTGATGTACGAGATGACCTGTATTTGCGAGGGAACTTACATAGGATCGACTAAACGATACCTTCACATCAGAGTGAAGAAACACTATTTAGAAGGCCACAAAACGCAGCACTGTATTCCAATACCACCAACACTGATGGGAATTTCCCCACCTATATACTTGCAAAGGGAAGAGATAAATGAGGTAAATTTAATCAGAAAGAGGGTGGCCAGCCTCATCAGCAGGAATGAACTTGACGGCCGGAAATTTATTTACTGCTACCGACGCCAGGAGTAACCACCATGGAACGTCTGATGAAGGATTGTAGATCCCAAAGCGCTCATATATGTCAAGTCAT
>NW_026381198.1:0-379 GCF_001194135.2 Octopus bimaculoides | reverse complement strand
CAAAGTGTTTCGTTAATGAAAAATGTGGCCCCGGTTTTAAAAAAGATCCGCTAGGCATAACAATTATAAAATATAATGTACCTTTTAAAGATAATTTATTTTTCAAATAACTTCATAGAATGGCTGCCAAATCTCATATATATGACATACGAAAATATTAGTGCAGAAACACTCTGTAATACATATACACACAAATTAACTCATGTGCACACACATGAGCCATAGAAGTTTGCATGAACAAATAATTACAAAGACAAATGCAAACCAAACCGCCTTCAGTCACAAATCAGACTGTTTTAAAGAAGAAAGGGCACATTGAACAGTGTAATCCCTGATATACAGGATTCGGATCTTTTTTAAAACGGGTGAAAGGCAAAGT
>NW_026381197.1:460-584 GCF_001194135.2 Octopus bimaculoides | reverse complement strand
AGATAAACCTAGCCTGAATAGGAAACTGGAATGGAACACTAGCACACACCGCCAACAAACCACAACATATGACAATAAAATCGCCATAAACTTATAACAATATGAACAAAATATGATACAATAC
>NW_026381197.1:0-450 GCF_001194135.2 Octopus bimaculoides | reverse complement strand
GATAAACAAATAGAATTAAATAACTACAAATGTTAACAAAATTGAATTAAATACAAAAAACAAACAAAACAACACAACAAAAAAGGAGGTACTAACACTTGAACAAATAAATATGTGTGTGTTTATATCTGTATATGTATGTGTGTATGTCTGTATGTATGCATATGTATATGTGTGCATATATGTATATGTATTGTGTGTATATCTATATATATACGTATATATGTGTATCTATAAAATATATATATGCATATGTGTATATGTATGTGTAAGTATATATATTTTTATAAATATGTATGTATGTATATATATGTTTATATATATGTATGTATTTATATATGTGAGTATGTATGTATGTGAATGTATGATTTTGTATGTGTATAGATAATTTATATATATATGTATGTATATATACATGTGTGTGTGTGTACATGTTTATACGTATGTATG
>NW_026381196.1:0-242 GCF_001194135.2 Octopus bimaculoides | reverse complement strand
TGTACTTGGATATATGTGCGGGTTTGTATGTATATGTATCGGTGTGTATGGATAGAGAGATATGTGTTTCACCCGTACTTTCGTTTTTTGTTCATTTCAACCATACCTGTATAATTGTATTTAGTTTGGAATTACCCTGTCCAATCTCTTATTATTTTACCGCTAATGTGTGTGGGATTATATATCCAGGTATATATGTGAGTATATATATGTGTATATGGGTATGTGTGTGTGTGTGTGTG
>NW_026381195.1:339-606 GCF_001194135.2 Octopus bimaculoides | reverse complement strand
TATATATATGAGTATATATATGTACATATATAACATATATACGCACATATACACAACTATCGACACCGCTGCTAGACACTTTCGTTTGCTACTGCTATATTTATGTGCTTTTAGACGCGATACATGTACACAAAATACTTTAACAATTTGAATAGCTCAGGATGCAGCGTTTCTACTGTATATCTGTGTTAAGCGTGATACACAGAAAACTGTTCTAAACTAATATTGCATCTATCGCTTATATACATGCATGCATGCATACATACA
>NW_026381195.1:0-251 GCF_001194135.2 Octopus bimaculoides | reverse complement strand
ACATACATACATACATACATACATACATACATACATATGTATATCTACATCTATCCATGAAACTTCTTCGCATAGTATTAGAAGTAGGATCGTGGTAGTAGAATTATCAGACACCATTATAATAGTTTGAAGCAGGATTCCCAAGCGTGACCAACTGAGCTTATGGATATTTTGTGCAAAAATCTCGACCCTGTTTTATCCTTAGGTCTCCTACTTGTTGACTTGGCTTAAAGAATCTAATTGCAATTTTT
>NW_026381194.1:0-253 GCF_001194135.2 Octopus bimaculoides | reverse complement strand
ATCTTCTTCTAACGCTGTGCTCTAAGCAGACTACACTTTCTGAAAACTTTGCGGTCGATCGGAAAAAATCTATACAGACCTTGACACAGATGTTGGATTATCCGGAAGTCGACATGAGAGCTGAGGATTACGATTACATCGGCAAAAAAATGCCTTAATTAAAGCCAACTTAGCAACGTGATATTCTCAGTTATACACATATATGCGTACACACACACAAACACACACACACACACACACTATATATAGATGT
>NW_026381193.1:0-230 GCF_001194135.2 Octopus bimaculoides | reverse complement strand
TATACACATACACATACACACATATACACACACATACATGTATGTATATACACACATACATACATTCACACAAACTGTACATGTACATATATATATATACACACATTTATAATTATACATTTATATGTATATGTGTGTGTATCTGTGTGTATGTGTGCATATATATATATGCATGTATGTGTATATATAAATATATACATATGTATGTTTGTATATATATATATATATAT
>NW_026381192.1:0-381 GCF_001194135.2 Octopus bimaculoides | reverse complement strand
TATATATATATATATATATATATGCATGTATGTATGTATATACAGAGATAGGTCGGTGAAAGGTGCGATTAATAAATAGATACAGAAATATAAGGAAATACACATAATCATATATATATATATGAACATATACGTATATCTATGTGTGCATATGTATATGTGTGCGTATGTGTGTGAGTGTGTGTGTGTGTGCGTTCGAGTGTGTGTGAGTATGTGTGTGTCATTCAGTTTTATTTCAAGATTTTTTGTCAACAGATAATCTATATCTAAGGCTCCTTCGTTTGAATTTCAACATCAACAGGGCATTCTTGTATGTGTGCATGTATGTATCTATGTCTGGGTGGAGAATTATACGAGATATAGTACTATACAGAATACCGA
>NW_026381191.1:0-376 GCF_001194135.2 Octopus bimaculoides | reverse complement strand
GTTTGTCCCCTCTATGTTTAGCCCCTTGTGGGTAGTAAAGAAATAAGAAATGTCAGTACACCAGGCGAAATGCCTAGTGGTATTTTGTCTGTAGTTCATCTGTATGTTCTGGGTTCAAATTCTGCCGAGGTTAACTTTGCCTTTCATCCTTTCGGAGTCAATAAATTAAGTACCAGTTGCATACTGCAGTCAATCTAATCGACTGGCTCCCTTCCCAAAGAATTTCGGGCCTTGTGGCTAGAGAAGAAAAGAAGAGAATATTCTGAAATAGAGATCAAATTATTTTATAATGCTTTCAATGCATTTAGGGAAGACCATTTGCTTAGCTCGATGACTGGCACCTGTGCCAGTGGAGCACTAACAGCACTGTCCGAGC
>NW_026381190.1:0-612 GCF_001194135.2 Octopus bimaculoides | reverse complement strand
ATGTATGTATATATATAAATATATATATGTACATGTATGCAAATAGATATACGTGTGTGTTTATTGGAAATTAAACTCACATTTATACTCACACACACTCACAAAACACAAACGAAAGAAGACACACATAATAATTTTTTTGCTGCGTTTTACATGTATTTTTGTATAATTATATGTAAATATATCGAGATATATGTGGTTGAGTGTGTGTTTATATCGTTCTATATATGTGTATTTTCTTGCATGTATACGTGCATATGTGTCTCTGCTTTTGGCGAGATGTATGTATTTATACCTGTTTGTGTTTATAAGAAAATGCTAATAAGATATCTCGAACATTCTTTGATCTATTGCTGCACCCATAAAATGAAAACAGGAAGTAAAAGTTAGAATCCAATCGTCATTTTTCTCAGTATAAACATTAATGAAGAGTTTGTTTTTATAGGAAAGTGTACGTACATAGAGATAACTACATAAATGAACGAAGGGTTGTGTGGTAGTTAGAGATTAGGCTAAAATAGGGAAACAGGGAGAAATAAAAATGTCATTTATGGATGGAATATTGCAAATAAAGAAAGAAAGAGAGAGAGAGAGAGAGAGAGAGAGAGAGAG
>NW_026381189.1:0-273 GCF_001194135.2 Octopus bimaculoides | reverse complement strand
CTCTCTCTCTCTCTCTCTCTTTCTCTACTTCCTGTAGTGAAGCTTGCAGAAGAATAATGTGACCAGATATGTCAACTAGCTGAGACGAATCGGGAAATATGGCGCAATCTGGCTGTTTAGCATTCAGTGTATGACGTAGGCATAATATTTAGAAAGCACCGATGAAAAGTACGAAGTGTATGAATAGTATGTATGCATGCATGTATGCATACGTGCATGTATATATGTATGTATATTTGTATGCATGTATGTATGTATATTTGTATGCATGTA
>NW_026381188.1:0-414 GCF_001194135.2 Octopus bimaculoides | reverse complement strand
ATTTCACATGGTACATGTGTGTGTATGTATGTATGAATGTGTGTATATGTTCTTCTGTTATTAATTATTTTAATTTTTCGAATGAGGAAGGAGCCAGCTTCTTACAAAAATACAAAGCAACATCGTTGGAATTTTGGAATGTAGATTACAAAAACAATGTCACGTTTTTATGTATGTAAATGTATATATGTATGCATGTATCCATCTGTCTATCTCCATATACAGGGTGGACCAAAAGTCACGCACAACATAAGTATAATACACTCCGGAATTGTCAGACATGCTTAATTTTTCTCTAAAATTAAATAAAATAAATGAAATGATGATTAATAACTTTACATAAATGTACATGATGGGGAAAAATGAATATTAGTACTAATACTCTCTCTCTCTCTCTCTCTCTCTCTCTCTCTC
>NW_026381187.1:0-298 GCF_001194135.2 Octopus bimaculoides | reverse complement strand
AATAATAATAATAATAATGATGATGATGATGATGATGATGAGGAGGAGGATAATGAGGATGATGATGACGACTACGACGACGACGACGATGAAGATGATGATGATGATGATAATGATGATAATAATGATAATAATGATAATAATAATAATAATAATAATAATAATAATAATAATAATAATAATAATAATAATAATTTGCTGCTCCCTCATTTAATAATAATAATAATATGCTGCTCCTTCAATTAATAGAAGCAACAACAACCCCAGAAAAGGACCATTAAAACAACGAACTTAGCAC
>NW_026381186.1:0-334 GCF_001194135.2 Octopus bimaculoides | reverse complement strand
GGGGGGGGGTAAGATAACAAAACAAAAGTACCTATTATACATACCGCCAGTGCCGTCTTACGGCATGGGGCACACAAGGCACACGAGGGTACATTTTGGTTATCTCACCCCCATTAAAATATCGGGTTATCTCATCACGTTTTATGAGGAATGTCGGTACTTTTGATTATCTCCCTCAACTAAGAAATTGTTTGATCCTTAATAAAACAACGAAAACAAAAGTGAAACGATGAAACCTCGTAATGAATCTGATAATATTTTTATAACAAATCATACAATCATATTTGATAGGCGTAGGAGTGGCTGTGTGGTAAGTAGCTTGCTTACCAACCAC
>NW_026381185.1:0-822 GCF_001194135.2 Octopus bimaculoides | reverse complement strand
TATATATATATACATCTCAATAGATAGATAGATATAAGTGTGTTTGTGTATGTGTGCATTGTCTGTATGTTTATACATGCATATATATGCATGTAGATATATGTGTATGTGTGTTTGTATGCATACATACATATATACATATGCATACACATATATACTTATAGTGATATGCACATACATATATACGTGCATAAATACATATATATACAACATTCATTTGCATAAGTGTATGTATACATAAGTGTATGTATATATGAATATATCCTGTGTTAAGGTCACCTCTACAGATTTTCCCTAGAAACTATGACCAGCGATGATTTTGTTACAGCGTTTCGTATCCGAGACGTCAGATGTAAGCAATGAGACCGAAACTGGAAAGATGGGTAATGACCATATATGGCATATTTCGGGAGTATTTTGCTCCTTCATCATTACCCATCATTCTATGAACTCATTGCTTAAATAGCTGCTAGGTATAGCAGTATAACGTTATTGGATGTATCAATCTTACATATGAAACACATTCCTGGAAGCTGGTACGTAAATATTAATGGCTTGTAGGCACACACTATTTCATTAAGCAACCATAACATGCTACAAAGTGTCTTAAACGTTTTCTATAGATAATCTGTAGAGATGACCTAAACATGTGATTTAAATGCACTGCTAACACAGTGGGAAACGGTATTGACTTATCAACAACGCTTAATATACTTTGCAACATATTATGGTTGATAACGAAATATTGTGTGCCTACAAGCCATTAATATAAATATGCATACATGTATGTATGTATGTATGTATGTATGTATGTATGTATGT
>NW_026381184.1:0-297 GCF_001194135.2 Octopus bimaculoides | reverse complement strand
TATATATATATACAAGCATGCACACACCACCTGAACAAGCATACATCACCTGCTACACACAACATACACACATTACTCCACACTTATACACACTTCATACACATACTCACACGTATACACGTCCATATGCACGTACACACACTCGCCCACACGTCGCTATTCACACATAGACACTCACACACACCATTCTCATATACACACACACACACGCTTGCGCACCTTAGTTCGTTGGGGGTCACCGTTACATTTATTATTAATATTATTATTATTATTATCATTATTATTATTATTATTATT
>NW_026381183.1:0-664 GCF_001194135.2 Octopus bimaculoides | reverse complement strand
AGAGAGAGAGAGAGAGAGAGACAATAAGGAAATGAATAGAGAGGTGTGCTAGCTAGTGGTCAGGATAAAATGATAGAAGGAAAGGAGAGGTTAGGTTGAGAGAGAGAGGAAGAGATTCGTCAGAATGAATTATATGGAGAAAATTCAAATAGGACTGAATTTAATTCAGACATATCGGCATTTCGATTTTCACTGTCCTGCAGTGAATTTGGAAAATATATGACCTGTCACTTAAGACCAATAACAGCGGTAAACAAAAGCAAAAACAACAAGTAGAAAAAATTCCGTCGTCGCTCAATTTGTATGACACTCATCTGGAGAAGATGTCAAGTAGACAAATGTGTATAGTTAATACTTAAATCAAACTGTTTGTTGGTTTTACTAATTAACTTTTGTGAATTGATAATTTATTTCTGCAGAAAAATAATCTCATCAACGTGAGAATGTTTTGTTGATTTAATGTGAAAGCGGAATTGGCATGTTATTCCTAAGGTTTTGATGGTTGTAGATAACGGTATGGATGACAAATAATATATCTTTAAATATCTGTCTATCTATCTATCTATCGATCGATCGATCGATCGATCTATCTATCTATCTGTCGGCCTTTACATACCTATCGTGAAAAATTTAATACATGTATATGTACCATCATATATATATA
>NW_026381182.1:0-280 GCF_001194135.2 Octopus bimaculoides | reverse complement strand
CACACACATAGATATACACACACACACACACATATATATATATATCTGTAAAAGCCCCTTTGTTGTTAGCATCATGTATTTGCAAGCCCCCTTGTTGTTGGTTATTAATTTTTGTTATCACTATTTGCCAGCCCCTTATCTTGTTTTTGTTGTCACTTAATATTTGCCAACACCTTATTTTTGTTGTTGTTGTTACTTTATATTGGCAAGCTTCTTCTTATTATTGTCACTACATATTTGCAGATTCCTTCTAACCGGCATTATTACCCTCATTCCCCCC
>NW_026381181.1:0-366 GCF_001194135.2 Octopus bimaculoides | reverse complement strand
GTATATTATATATATATATATGCATTTGCATCACGATGCACATATTGCATATATACATATATATATGATATATATACATATATCTCACAAAATATTTGTATTTTTATATATATGATATATATTTATATATAATATATATGCATATATATGTATTATATATATATATGTACATACGTATATATATCTACATATGTATATATATATATATGTGTATGCATATAATGTTTGCTTACATGTGTATATATATATAAGTATGTGTATATATGTATATGTGTATATACATATATATGTGTATATATGTATATACATAAATATGTATGTGTATATACATATATATGTGTATATACATATATATGTGTATATACA
>NW_026381180.1:0-472 GCF_001194135.2 Octopus bimaculoides | reverse complement strand
ACACACACACACACACACTGTCTCTGTCTATCTATCTAGCTATCTCTCTTTCTCGTGCTTATTTGCACAATTATCTACTTGCAAATCATAATAGATATATTTTTCTATAACATTTTCTTTTGTTTTAAATTTCTTTTTTTTTTTTTTTATTGTTCTCGTGAATGAATTTGTTTGAAATATATAATTTTATATTATACTTACCTCACTCAAGAGACGCAAATATTGATAAAGTTAAGCTTCGAAATCGTTTCTATGTCATCTCTGTCATCTCTGCAAAAGACCAAACTTTGACATCAAGTGTATTTGTTAATTATTATTCAAAACATACGCCATGGGAGGCACGCACAAATATGAAAGATTTTGATAACAACTGATAAAAGTAGTTCAGGGTAATATTTTTAGTGACTACTGAGAAGCAAAACTTTTTTCTTGTACGGTATATATATATATATATATATATATATATATATAT
>NW_026381179.1:0-297 GCF_001194135.2 Octopus bimaculoides | reverse complement strand
AACACAACTTTATTTTGAAATGAGCGATCGCAAAGCCAGAACCAGCGCAGTATTTCAGATAATGTTTGTGGCAAATTTAAGATTAAAATCGAAATGATGGCAGGTGGTTAGCAAAAGTCGGCAAGAGGAGGTCAATGCAGTCTGAGATTGAAATTAATGATATTTTAGTTATCTACAATAGAGAATTAACTCAGAAATGGCCATATTTTTCAATGTTTTACAGCGTCTACAGAAGCAGATGCTTTCTTAACTGACAATACTTGCGTATTTGTGTGTGTGTGTGTGTGTGTGTGTGTG
>NW_026381178.1:0-698 GCF_001194135.2 Octopus bimaculoides | reverse complement strand
GGGGGGAGGTAAGGAGAAGAGATTATTATGTCGATTAAGATTGACTTTGCATCTGTATGCGTAGGTCTGAACTAGTTTCTTTTCTTGTGGTAAACTAGCAGTTGCTCATGCAAGCCGAATCTTACCTCTCCATGTCGCCGATGTTATCCAAGGGAAGACCTTGTAGCGCTATAAGTATTACTGCCAGAAGACAAAGACAAGGAAATATACCACACGACATCTTCCTCCACTCTCCAACAATCACTCCAATTCATTGCTCTGCAGTGTTACATTTCCATTCATCTAAAAATATCGAAAACAAGGTTATCTCCGCAGGCTTTGACGCCAGAGTTTAGAGATTCGGAACAATTACCACGGGGTTGCCTATCTGATGTGCTAACGTTTCTATCTATCTATCTATCTATCTATCTATCTATCTATCTATCTATCTATCTATCTATCTATCTATCTATCGGTCTGTCTGTCTTTGTGCATTTTATGTTCTATATACATACATACATACATACATACATACATAAATACATTCATACATTGGTAGATAGATACATAAATCTCTGTTGGTTCACCTGATAGAGTATTCTTCAATAGATTATAACTGAAAGGATCTGATTTCCAGTACTCGGAGTGACCATCTCTTCCCTCTCCCCACTCTTTCTTTCATCTTTATATAAATGCATATTATATACATACATACATAT
>NW_026381177.1:0-358 GCF_001194135.2 Octopus bimaculoides | reverse complement strand
TTTTTATAAAACTGTTTTAATCAGTATATGACCCAAAATTGAAGACACTCATTGTGAAGAATTAATTTCAGAATTTTATGCATAAAACAGTAGGAGGATACAAGTAGATAACTGAACCAACATAGGAGCCATTTCTCCCTCAAATCACATTCTACCTCCACAAAAATTCAAATGGCATGTAGTATAATGCAGTGCAAGATATATTTCCTGAAAATAAGATGGAATAGTCACATCTGGAATTCTTTTGAGCATAGGTCTGCTTGGCCAAAGATGACTTGGACAGACTTACAATTAACAGTGTCCATCAACTCTTTTATTCAAACAGTAACTCTAGAACTACATTATCTGATGTATCCTT
>NW_026381176.1:0-563 GCF_001194135.2 Octopus bimaculoides | reverse complement strand
CTAATTGACGATTCCCTGCCCTGTATATCTATATTTAGTAATACCTCTAAAATGGTCAGCTAAACGGCTACAGGTCGTACGGGACTTTTTTCTATGCGGGACTATTTATGATACACACTGAATTGAATTCATTAGGGTGAGAGATTTAAAATTCACTGGCCGATAAATTTCTTAATGTCTGCCTCACGTGGTCTTGATGTCGCATGGTCATAATTTACGTGAGTTATTTAGACATTGGCAAATTTATTAAAATATCTGGCTGAAGATCGAAATGAGGTAATTTCTTACCACTAATCGTGAAACGATTCGTACCAAATTAATTAAAGGCAAGTTTGTTTTTTTACTCTTCTCTTCTGTCTTTGGTTCTGTGTGTACCATGAATATCGCTATCAATTAGAGAAAAATTTGTAGTTTTTAGAATCAGTAGTTCTTTGGCTGCTGTTTCTGAATTTCTCAGTATGTTG
The DNA here is from genome assembly GCF_001194135.2 of Octopus bimaculoides. NCBI lineage: Eukaryota > Metazoa > Mollusca > Cephalopoda > Octopoda > Octopodidae > Octopus > Octopus bimaculoides. The sequence continues at coordinate 99 of NW_026381176.1, read as the reverse complement.
GAGATGCAGGTTTTTTGCTAATCCCTATATATTTATGATTATAAATGGTTTTACTGAAAAGATTTTTTCATACTGAGCTACCCGGCATAATTGTTAATT
>NW_026381175.1:0-761 GCF_001194135.2 Octopus bimaculoides | reverse complement strand
CATGGCCGGTATGACAGACTTTAACAGACTGTACATATATATATATATATGCATATATGTCTGTGTATGGATATATATATGTATATAATTATATAGGCATAGATATATGTGTATGCGCTTACAAAATGAAATATATAGATAGACAGACAAACAGACAAATAGATAGATACATACATAGATAGGTAGGTAGGTAGGTAGATAGATAGATAGATAGATAGATAGATAGATAGATAGATAGATAGATAGATAGATAGATAGATTAGATATATTTACATTTATGTGCGAGTATACGTAAGTGTGTATGCATATGTGTGTGTCTGTATATGAGGTCATTTATAATATGCATGTATAAATACGTATATATATGTGTATGTGTATATCTGTTCCCGCAATTTATGCTTACTGACGATCCCCCTTAATATGAATATTGATGTCAGCAGCATCTTCAGACATTACGCTGTGTATTTGTACGGCTTCTTGCTGATTAACATTGGCGGTTAAAGGGTATGAAGAAACCATGTTGCTACGACTCAGGTCAAACCTTACGGAAAGCAATGAAACAGCAATATGGCTAATTTAAACAATTTAGAAGAAATATGTTTAGAAATGGAGAGTTCAAGCAATTTCAAGTTTGCTTAGTCATGGCATTGGTTCGTACATGCACTTTCTGTAAGTCTGTGTCAGCGTGCGTATCTCGTGTACGCAAGTGTATAAATGTGTATATGTATATATGTTTGTTAGCAAGTATATCTATATCAAAT
>NW_026381174.1:0-368 GCF_001194135.2 Octopus bimaculoides | reverse complement strand
GTGTGTGTGTGTGTGTGTGTGTGTGTGGTGTAATTTCGTGCATGTAAGTTTGTAAGAATGGTTAGATAAATAGAGGGAAAATAGAAATAGGGTGTGTATGTATGTATCTATATATATATATATATATACACACACATATATATATACACAAACACATACATATCTAACATATATATGTATATAGGCACAGGCATGGCTGTGTGGTAAGATGCTTGCTTCCCAACCACATGGTTCTAGGTTCAGTCCCACTGCATGGCACCTTGGGCAAGTGTCTTCGGGCCGACCAAAGCCTTGTGAGTGGATTTGGTAGGCAGAAACTGGAAAAAGCCCATCGTATATACATATACATACATATATATATATATATA
>NW_026381173.1:0-351 GCF_001194135.2 Octopus bimaculoides | reverse complement strand
AATTATCTTATAACAGCAATGCCTTGAAAAATCATGGATTACATGGAAAATGCGAGCATGCAAAGTAATATTTTTAAGATTATAAACCTGGAAAAGTACAGGACAAGTTATTACACCTGTAAAAGTATAGGACAAGCTATTACTTCTAATAAAGTAAAGAATAAGAAACTTTTTACTTAATATATCACAGCTAAGATTAAAATTTGAATATTAAAACTTATTTTATTATAGTTTACATATAACACTATACTTATTTAAGTAGAATTTAGCTAATTTACTACCTTAATTACAGAAAAAAGTCACTAATTAGACAAACTTACAAATTAACTGAACAGTTTTGTACAATAAATT
>NW_026381172.1:0-498 GCF_001194135.2 Octopus bimaculoides | reverse complement strand
CTAACTTCTTCAAAATCAAACAGTGTTATCAACACTTTTTTTTTGTTTCTTTTTTTAATTTCAGAAGCAATAAGTTTTGGGGAAAGAAAACAATGTTAAAATGATATATAAAAGCATAGATATATATATGTATAAATATATACATATACAACTTACCTGCCCACATCACAAAGTGGAAATAAGCCTGGAAACACACAAGTGTAGTTATGGTCATTTTGTGTGTGTGCGTTTGTCTTGTAATTAATAATATCCTAGGAATGAATGAATGTACATATATATTTAGTAATGAATATATGCGTATAGTCTGTGTGTATCTCTCAATATTTATAATAAAACGATAATTATTTATAATATATGTATGTATATGCGCGTGTGACGTGTGTGTATGTGTGTCTGTGTGTGTGAATGAATAAGTGAATTCTTCTATAGAGTTTTATATTAAGCCTCGTGGAATTATTCTATAGAAGAATATATGTGTATATATATATATATATATAT
>NW_026381171.1:0-714 GCF_001194135.2 Octopus bimaculoides | reverse complement strand
TACCAAATTAAATCGATGCAGAGCGTTCAGCTGAATTGAAAATAAACATAAAAATAAAATAAAGTGACGAAGTTATAAATTATAAAAATTATACAAATTAAATTAAATTATAAACGTGTCAATATATATAGATCTACAGATAATCCAAATACATAAGCTATATAAATAATAATAATAAATGCGCCCTTTTAAAGCCTAGTCAGGCTCATGGGCCCGATTTCCTGGTTTCAATGGCGTATGTGTTCCCCAGCTGGACGGGAGGCCAGTCCATCATAGCGTTGCTCATTTTTGCCAGCTGAGTCGACTGGAACAACGTGAAATGAAGTGTTTTGCTCAAGAACACAAGGTGTCACCCGGTCCAGGAATCGAAACCACAATCTTACGATCATGGTGCTGACACTAGGCCACGCGCCTCCAACACATAAGCTATATGCAATATATAAATTTATACAAGTCTATAATTTACAAATAAATATACATCAATTACATAGAGTATTATGCAATTGATGTATATTTATTTATATTTTATATACTTGTGTAATTTATGTATTGTGTATAGCTTATGTATTTGTATATATTTGTATAACCTTTGGACTATCTGTAGATCTATATATATATTTATTTTTTATATATCGACACGTTTATGGTTTAATTTAATTTACTCTTATTCTTTTACTCTTTTACTTGTTTCAGTCTTTTGACTGTGGCCATGCT
>NW_026381170.1:0-295 GCF_001194135.2 Octopus bimaculoides | reverse complement strand
ATATATAGTTTCGTAATCTGTGAACCTGCTTCTATCGCAAGTATTTACTCTTAACATATTACATGCTGTCATTTGTAATTTATAGATCTATCCACCACTGGATCCTCATATCCACACATGCATACATACATACATACATACATACATACATACATACATACATACATACATACACACACACATACACACATGCACACAAGGGTTTAAGTCGATTAGATCGACCCCAGTGCGTAACTGGTACTTATTTATTTAATCGACCCCGAAAGATGAAAGGCAAAGTCGACCTCGGCGGAAT
>NW_026381169.1:0-201 GCF_001194135.2 Octopus bimaculoides | reverse complement strand
GCTATATACACATTCATACACATGCTCACACATATATGCACACACACACACATCTATCTATTCATCTGTCTGTCTATTTATCTATTGTTTATCTGTCTGTCTATCTATCCATCTGTCTGTCTCTCTGTTGTTTATCTGTCTGTCTACCGACTCAACTGTCTGTCTGTCTGTATTATTTCTCTTGCTCTGCTGATAACAATA
>NW_026381168.1:0-1381 GCF_001194135.2 Octopus bimaculoides | reverse complement strand
CTTCCTTCCACAAACAGGATGCTCTTTCATAAGAATTAACTATTCTTCTTTCAACGCTTTCTCGCAAGCATCATCTTAATTTTTCCCCGACCTCCTCCCCCATTCCCGTCACCTCGCTACGTTCATCATCATCATCATCATCATCATATGCTGTCGCCACTATGAGTGACGTAACGAACGCGAAAAGACTCCTGGTCCTCCTCCTCCATCATCATCATCATCATCATCATCATCCGCTGTCGCCACTATGAGTGACGTAACGAACGCGAAAAGGCCCCTGGTCCTCCTCCTCCATCATCATAATCATCATCTTCTAAGGTTTCTAAGTCTTCTTCTATCAAAAATATAATTTGTTTCTATGTTGCCGTTCGTTGTTTTAGTGTTCACCGCAGTCGTTGTTGTAATTGTTGTTGTTGCCGAAGTTGCTTCCATGTATCAGAAGTAGTCTTATACTCTGTTATTCAAGACGTCTTGAAGCAATTGGGAAGAGGAAGCTTTGGCGCCTTATGTGAGAACAAATTTGGCTGAACAATATTTTCTTTTAACCGAACTCAAATAACTTAAAGATAACCACACACGCACAAGCACAAGCACACACAACCAAACGCATATACAAATATCTATCCATATGAACACTCCACACCCTTACGCTTGTCGAGGTTAATTTTGACTATTAGCGTATGAAAGAAATTAAACTGCACTCTGGTTCTCATTACATCACGGACAAATCAATTATTAAAAAGGTTATCAAAACTCCTGATTCAAATACTAGATAAAATGGTTGCATTAAAGAGCTTTCGTTTGCTTGTTTCAGTCTTTGGACTGCGGCCATGCTGGGGTATAGCCAGGGCCGGCCCTAGGGTTGCTGGCACCCCGGGCAAGTTGAACTTCCGCATGTATTGGGTTGGTGCATAATTATTGCGGCTTCTTTTCCAACAAATTTTATTCAACAAAATCAATAACAACATGTATCAAAAACATCTTTAAATAATTATTCTGGACCATATTCACCGTCTACTTCAATTACTGCTTCCCATTTGCTTGGCAGACGATCAGACCGTCATTTAAAGATGTTTTTGTTAAATATTGTTGCTTTTGTTGAATAAAATTTGAAAAAAGTGTAAAAATACACCAACCCAATACAAGCTGATGGTCGTAGGAATTTGCTTGTCTTTGTCACGTCCTCCTTGGTGCCCCCTACCACATGGTGCCCCTTCCCACATGAGTTCAAATTCCGTTCAAATTCCGCCGAGGTCAACTTTGCCTTTCATTCTTTCGGGGTCGATTAAATAAGTACCAGTTAAGCACTGGAGTCGATATAATCGACTTAGTCCGTTTGTCTGTCCTTGTTTGTTCCCTCTATGTTTAGCCCCTTGTGGGC